>NC_043972.1:48643142-48873142 GCF_902148855.1 Sphaeramia orbicularis
AGCGAGCTGGGGAAGCGTTTCAGCAGCATCATAATATTCAAAGGCACAGCAGCAGCAGCAGCAGCAGAAGAAGAAGAAGAAGAAGAAGAAGAAGAAGAAGAAGAAGAAGAAGAAGAAGAAGAAGAAGAAGAAGAAGAAAGAAGAAGAAGAAGAAGAAGAAAGAAGAAGAAGAAAGAAGAAGAAAGAAGAAGAAGAAGAAGAAGAAGAAGAAGAAGAAGAAGAAGAAGAAGAGGAGAAGGAGGCCCGGTGGCACTGTCAGAAAAAGGTGTGTGTAACCCCCTTTGGCTGTTACGTAAGTCACAAGCAAAGACTTTGGTTTTGCTTTAGGCACATATTTAAAGGAAAAAAAAAAAGATGAGAAAAAGACAAAGAAGAAGAAGATGAGGTCCATAGGTGTCATATTCCACCTCACACTCAGATGCAGCTTCAAACAATCAGATTAAAATAATTTCACATAATAATATATCAGTTATATATTAATCAATTAAATATTAATCAAATATTAGATTGATCCATCACATTTTATTCATATAGCACCACACAAAAAACAAAACACTTTACACTTTACATTTAGAGCGGTCTAAACTGGACTCTTTAGCCAATTTACAGAAACCCAACAGAACCCTCCAGGAGCAAACACTTGGTGACAGTGGAAGGAAAAACTTCCTTTAACAGGTAGAAACTATGAACAGACCCTGACCAGGATCAGCACAAACAACATGGAGCATAGTTCAGAAGAGACAAGGACAAAAAGGCAGAAAAAGTCTGTATGTTCACTTCCCTACATTGGAACCATCACTTACTCCTTTAAACTTTGAACCCTTCACACAAACATTACAAATATTTGTCTTTATTTGTTTCAGTTGTTTGTTAGTTCCATGTTAAGTTGGATCCAAATGAGTTGAAGATTACAGTGCATATATTGTCATATGACTTGCTTGTTGTTATTTCTCTATAGATATTTTTTATATTTTTTTTAATTTTTACACTTTTTGTGTTTGTTGTTTCAGCTGGTTACAAAAATAATCAATAGTTGCAGCTCAAGAGGAAACCCTGTCCTTCTCCACGATAATGAAATATGTCCATAAGGATTCTATTCTTGTCCATCCTTCTATTGAAATCATTATTTTCTGCCATTTTATCAAACCTGACTGGCTGACAAATTGAAATATTACTTGTGTCCTATACTCATCAATATTTACACTGGTGGGAAAGAAGCAACACTCAAAGCTAATAGATGCTAATTGGATTCAGTTTTCCTGAAGAGTCAGATATGATGATTTGCTTTCAAATACGAAGCCTGATAAAACTATTTTAACACAGTATTTGTTGTAAATATGTATTTTTAGTGAATTGAAGGGTCTCTAGAAGGGTCCTTGCATGCTTATGTGCTCATATGCAGTTTGTGTTGGAGTTAGTGCTGCTCTTTGTTGACGTTAGCTGACTCCATTTGTAAGCTAACTGTAGCTGGAGGTGCATAGTGTTACCGCTGCAGAGAATAAGAAGAGATTCTTAAAAAAGTCTGAAGAAATCCAGTTATTACGGACAGGCATTTAAGCCACATTTTAGCACACTAAGGGAAATTAGCTTAAGTCAACAAATGCTAATACAAGAAAGACTAGACTACACAAACACACGAGATGTTTTTTTGTTTTTTTTTCTTCGTATTTCTAAATGCCACAAATAGCTTTAATGTTCGTGTATTATACCATTATGTTGGTAGTGATATACGGAGGGGGACAAGTCAAGTCTGCCTACACATCTACCAGTGAGTTCTAAAAGGATTCAGTAGCCCTGAACATAGAAGCTTAAACACTAAGATTCACTTTCATCTCATACTTTGAAATATTTTGCACATAAACGCTGTCATCCCTCGTCAAAAGACAAATATGTCATTCCAAAAATGAAACTCCAAACAGGATGAGGCATCTGCAGGCAGAGCGACAGCGAGACAAAGGCAGGGAGGTGTGTGTAAGAGCAACTCAAACAATGCACACAGTCCCTGGGGGAGGTCTGGGGGGGGTCTGAGGAGGGGGGCTCCAGTTTAAAAATAGCTGCTGAATCACCTGCAGTCCATCTTCTCTGTGTGAAACATGCAGAGTGCAGCACCACCTGTCAGCCTCTGAGGCCTCGTGTGGTTAGATGGGTGTCAAATGCCTGCCTGCCTGCCCACCCACCTACCTGGACTTCCCTCCTGGGTACATACACCTGCCCACCCCCACCCCCCGTCTGCCTACAGATTGGTCAGTCGCTTTGTGTTGAAGCAAAACATCTTGTGTTGGACTAATACCTCCTACTGGAGTTGAACATTTACACCTAAGTTCAGACAGCAGGTGTTAAAGCCCATTTCAGATTTTTTGGTGAAATTTTTTTTTGCTCGTTCATATTACAAGTTAAATGCGACTTCTATCAGTTTTGAGTATGAACTGAATGCAACCCTGAAGTATAAAAGAGGCGCAAAAGAGGTCCTGACATAATATGTGACTATGCAGGCACGCACTGTTTCCGGAAGTAAGTGTGTTTTTTCCAACCGCTCCTCCTCCTGGACACAGAATTGTGACATTTGTCGCATTTCAATGACATAAAGGTCAGATAAATGTGACCTGACTGTTCAGACTGAAGTCACATTGCAAACTAGAAAAAGCACTTCGAGAGCGCAGACCACCACCAAGGCAGGTCAGTGTGTCCCCTCCCCACTGATCACCACCAAAATTTAGTAATTTGTTCCTTGTGCCAGTATCAACATTTCCTGAAAATTTCATCAAAATCCTTCCATAACTTTTTGAGTTATCTTGCTAACAGACAAACAAGCAGACAAACAAGCCCCGATGAAAACATAACCTCCACCATTCCTTGGCGGAGGTAAATATCAGATACATATCGCATTTAGGACCACATATGAAAGTGGCCTGGGTCGGATTTGAAAAAATCAGATTTGTGCTGTTCAAACTGTCTTTAATAGATCGGATACAGGTCACATATGGGCAAAAAAAAACTGGACTTGGGCCACATTTGTCTGCAGTCTGAACACAGCCTTAGTGTGCGTTACCTGTTATTGGTTCTCTTACGGGTATATATCAGCAGCAAAGTGTATCTGCATCATCTGTGAACGTGCAGTTGTAACTCTGTCATAGTATCATTCTTCAGTTTATGACACAAAATGTATTAAAACTGGCTCTTCAATCCTAAAATTATTTAAAAATAATTCTGCCAAAAGCATTTCATATTTAGTTGTTGTAATTTTTTATGTGCTGACAGTTGTTGTTTTTTTTTTGCAATAAGCAATCTTTACATTGCTTGTTGATAATGTTTAACTCACTTCACTATTTAGTTTCAATATATCAGATTCATTCATGGTCCTGAGCTGATATGAAGTTTGTCCTGGAGTCTGGTCATTTGTTCATTCATTTACCTACATCCATACAATCCTTATATTTACACATGGGCTTTTAATCTACTGCCCAATGTGTAAACTTCACACATTGGGTTCAAGTTACTTGGAAACACGACTCATGTTGTACTTTGACTTTGTATGTGGAAACTCCTAGTATTTACTGGACGTAACTGCAGGACTGTGAATGTGTGTGAAGCTCAATTAACCCTTGTGTCCTCCTCAAATTCACAACCCTCTGGACACCTTTGGAGTACAAATGTACATGCAATAGTAGTTTAGGAGATTTGTGGGAAAAAGAAGAAACATTGTTGTATGATGATTTTACAGCAGTTTTTTTGTGAGTGTACATTTCTGTCATGAAGGCGTCCGGAGGCTGCAAAATATATCTACAGACTACAAAAGACATGTAAGAGTAAAAGACAATGGCTTTCAAAAATATAACTAAAAAGAAAAATTCATGCCCAAATGATCACCAAATTAATAAAAAGTTGAAAGAATGTACGAAAATGCCCGAGGAGGACAGAAGGGTTAATGGATTTTGTAGTATCCAGTGTGGACGGTGGAGGCCTTTCTCCTAATACCAATGGTTTTTATGCAAGATTTAAACAGTTTTGGTTCTTCTTCGCTGTTTTTGAAGCATTTTTCTCTATGGAGCTCCCCCTACAGTTCCGAAGTACATATTCACTGTTGTAAAACCCACACCTAACCCTCCCCCTCTCACCATGTACATTTGTCACTGAAACTGGTGACAGGGAGGCAATAAACACTGTTACAACCAATAGCAATCATCAAGAGCTGAAATACATAGAGTATAAAGAATTTATCTCAGTGATGCTTTCAGCTCTTTCCATTCTGCAAAAGCTGGACCAAGGCAGGCTCTTGTCTTGTTCCTCGTTTGGTCACCCACTTTTTTCTTCTTCCTATCATCCTCTTTCTTTTTGCCGTCTCTGCCGTGGTGCACGCCTGTGAAATGAAGGCATGGGTGGCTTGTGTTTACAGTTACCTGACTGGGGTGTGTTTGGGTCGTAGTGCCACAAACTATGACGTTCTTCACTAGAAACAAGATCTAGGTCAACGGGACGGAGGCAGAGAACTGGCAAGTGGTGTATTCGGCCCTAGAGACGTTAGTAGGAAGGGGGAGAATGGAGGCTCTCTAACAAGCCATTTAACCATCACAATTACATTGAAGCTGTTTAATTAAGGTTCAAATCTTGCGTAGTTCCCTTTTAACTCTGTAAAGCCTGGACCATTAAATCACTGACAGAAAATTCCAGTTCTTTTAAACTGGAGCCTTTATTGGTCCTTCTGAACAACTAAAAACATTTTTTTCAAGTTTCAAAAATTCCATGTATGAGTTTCAATTTTATATCATATTTGATACATTGGGTCTCAGTGCTCAAATATTATTTTTGAACAAACAAAAACATGATATAACACAAACATGTCTAACATTAGTAAATCCCAAATTAGCAAAGTTCTACCTCCTTTCTGATTAATGACAGTCTCTATAGTGTTACTGGAAAGGCCTCTGGTGAATGAATTCCTCCCTCCTGGTGGATTATCCATGTATTGCATGTATCTAATTGTATACATCAGGTTTTTTAAGAAAAAAATATATCACACTAATCATGTAGATCAAAACTCATGTATCAAATGTGAAACATTTGGCATTAAAGGGTTAAGATGGCAAACTGGTATCAAGGGATTCACTGATCGACCTCTACTTGACTCTTAACTTCAGATGGTGACACCACTGACAATATATATGACTTTATGTGTGATGTTCTGACAAAATGTGACAAAATGTGTCATTTTACTGCACACACTAGGATATTACATCTTAAGTTACTCACTTCTTTTTACTTCATATATATATATATATATATATATATATATATATATATATATATATATATATATATATATATATATATATACATGCATCACTTCTTTCTCAAAGGAATGTAATTTACAAGAAACTCTTAGTAATTGTCTTGTAGCAGCCATTGCAGGAGGCTAACACGGCGAAAGTGCTTTAAATTACTTTTACTTAACTTGTTTCAGGAAATTGCCAGAATGGAAGTGAATCACCCTTATATAATAAAGAAGTCTTTCTCTTGCTCATGTGAAAATGGAGGCTGATAAAAGAGACAGGGATATTCAAATGAAGATGTGAAATTCGGTTCCACTTGCATCACAAACAGATGTGTGTCAGCCCTCTCACCCGCCTCCATCACCCACGGCTCATCTAAAGCCATGACGATCCAGGATCACAGCCACCGTTCACACTCCGTCACCGCTCAGCTTTGATAACACACCTCTCCTAATGTCACTTTTTCACACATCTGTGAATAATTTCACCGGAGCAGACCTCCACTAATGGTTTTTAGTAAGTACATCACTATTTTTCTTTTGGCTCCATCTCTTTTCCATGCTCTCCTCCCTTCTCCTTCCTCCTGACACGTCTCTCTTTCGTTCCCTCTCTTTTTCTGCCTGAGCTCACGGGAGCTCCTTGCAATTACCCAATAATGATGAATACATCCCATCAGACATTGCCTGCTGAACTGTAACCCTATTCCATCGCAAGCAAATTGAACACTGGGAAATTTGACAGTTGACATTTTAAATTTTCAAACAGGCCAATCCATTTTGCCCGTGATGCTTTTTTTTTCCTCCGCAGGTTTTTGGTGGGGGCTGCAGCCAGAGGTGACAAATTACTATTGGTTATAACCCACTTAACCAGACATGCCAGTCCGGTGATGGGTCTTAACATTTACCAATGACACTGCGCTCTATGTACACAACCTCCATGTCGATCCTGGCTGTGCATACGCTGCTTAAGTGTCACTTCCTTTCCGTCGAGTACTTCATTGGCTGAACCTCTCACACTGAGGCTAAAACTGCAGTGACTTGTATCCCCAGACATTCTGTGCATACTAAATACAGATAGAGCACTTTAATCCTAGCAGTCAGCTCCTATTCCTCTTCTTTTATTTAGTTTCCTCTTCATTCCAGCTGAACATTAGTTACGTTTCCATCCATTAAAATGTATGAACCTATATTGTGTACCTGTACTGGCCATGTTTACGGCATTAAATGTGCTTTGTATATTACTTATAAGTGTTGGAGGTGCATAATTCAGTAAAAAATCACCATAAATGTACCACATGGGACTTTTTTTAATATGAATTACCTATGGGGAGCAGCCTTTGCTGGATGTATGGGATGTACCATTGTTGATACCAGGTGGTCGAGTTTGAGTAAACAAGCAGCAGTCAGTGAGCGAGATTGAGTTAAAGCACATGTTCACACTTGTTGTTTGTGCAGTTGTAAACTTTGCACTCTGTCATTGCCCCATAGATGTGACCCAACAATGGCTGATATTGTGTCACCTTAGACTGGTGGCTGCTGCACGGGGTCAGTGACCAGTCCATCACAGCCCAGGTAATCGGAAAATACTACGAATTATACTACAATTGTACTGTCATTGAACTGCTTAGTGATATATGTAATCTTATGAGATATCTAGCAATGAAAATTCACTCCAAGTAATCTTTAAAGGGGTCATATTTTGCTAAACCCACTTTTATTAGTCTTTGGTACATTTATTTGTGTATGTGGACCCTAATAGTTCAAAAAGTTTGAATTTGAACCCTCCAGCTTCAAAGCTATCTTTATATTCATTTTGGCCAAAATCCAGTGGATTTCTACAACCTGTTTTAATTCCTTCTTAATTTGTTATGTCTTATAACTAGTTACTTCATGACATTTGCACATATAAGGTGAAGACTTCAGATGAATATTTCTTAGAGTACACCATAACTGTTTGTCAGCAGCAGTGGTTGTAGTCCATACTGAAAATATGTCCAAACTTTGAGCCAATTACCTAAAACGTTCAGTTGTTGGTTCAACAGGACAGAGCAGCACAGCCAACAACCTGGAGGGGGTGGGGCGATAAGTGGCTCGTGTGCATTTAAAGGACCAGCGCTCAAAATGACCTTTCTGGTGTCATTACTCAGAAATAGGGTTAAAGATGGACCTGTGGAGTTGAATTAATGAAGAATTCAGACCCAAGCAGAGCATTTACAGTTTATGTAGACCACAGGGAAAGATTTGAAAATGCATAATTCCATTTAAAAAAAAAAGCAAAATATCACTCCTTTAACCAAATTTTAAGACAATAAGCAAAAGAAAACCCTGGTTTATCAGTATTTCCATCCACTATTACTATGTGGGTATTAGGAATTGGTTTATCAGACGAATACAAGCGGCAGTTGTATATTTTAACAGTTTAATTGAGACGTTAACATAAGCTTAGTATAAGGTGGATTTTAACATGTTGATTTTCACATTGTATTTCAGACAATAATCTACTATTGGACGTCTTTTGCTGCCTTCATGCCCAATGGGAATTGTGGTAAATGCTACTTATAAACTCGAAAATTGCATATTAACACCCCGTCATGTTGTATTTTCCACTGGGGAACTGGAAAAAAATTTTGATACATGAGTTGCAGAGGTGAACATGGTGGAGATCAACAAGGGATTAATTGAGAATGATAGACTGGTTTTATGAACATTCTGCTGCTGTTAGCTGATGGTTATGCACATTTATAGTATATACAGTTTACAAAAAAACAAAAATAGTTGTGTGTGGGTTTCCTCTGGGAACTCTGGCCATCAAAGACATGCATTAATAGGTTAACTGCTTTAAGCTAAATCACCCATAGGTGTGAATGTGACAAAAGTTGCTTTTCCATTGGACATTTGGGCAAAACTTTACTGATGTTTTCTAAATGTTGAAAAAACAGCAGTGCGTAATGTCGGTTTTTCCATTAAATCACATATGCGATGATTTGTTTATTTATTATCGCAAGATGACAGAAGAAGTAATTCCATAAACATGGCAAGGAACGTAAATATCGTCTTGAATTTACAGATATATTCATTATTATTAGATATTACCCCTCTATCCTGCACTAAATTAAAAAAATGATTTGGTTTCCTGGCGTGACCACATATACCATGCCATATTTCTTTTAAAACTCTTTTTCGCTTGTTGTAATGTCCATCAACATCAGTTTTTTTTTTTTTATTCATGTGACTCTAGTTGCAGAAAAAGGTCTTTCAATTGCAGTTTTACGTGATATACCATTTGTGCAATGCCTGAAAAACCACGTCTTGCCAGTGCAAAAACTTTTAATCGAAAAGCGAGAGTTTTGGTGAAATTTTTCCATTAGATAAATTTTTATGTGCAAGTTATATTCGCACAATTTGAGGGTCAGTGGAAAAGCGACTAGTGGTTGGTTGTTCGTCTCTATATGTGTCAGTGTATACATGTCCCTGTAACCCTCTGAGGATAAAGTTCAGACGATGAATGAATGAAAGAATGAAAATAAAATAAACAAGAAAAGCATTCACAGAGCGCAGACCTCTGCCAAGACAGATCTGCCCCCCCCCCCCAGTCACCACCAAAATTTAATAATTTCTTCCTTGTGCCAGTATCAACATTTCCTGAAAATTTCATGAAAATCTGATCATAATTTTTTGAGTTATCCTGCTAATAAACAAACACGCAAACACGCAAAGCAAAGTGATCACAATACCTCCTGGCAGAAGTAAAAAACTGTAGCAGATGAATTAACACGTCCAAACTGTTTAATCCAAGTAGCAGGTCATGATAAATTGTGTGTCAACCATTTGTTAATTTGCTACGACAACAAAAGCACTTGAACATAACGCACAGGTAATTTAGAATTCACAAGTGGAGAGGATCATCTTCCCGATAGCACCTGAAGGCAGCATTAGTCTTAATTTTTCCCTCTTATTTCAATACAACTCCACTTGTGCTTCAGACATGTGTGACATAGCATTTGGTTTGATATAATTAAATTGTTGTTAAATTTGAATGACTACTGCTTTCACCACTACTAACTATGGGGCTAGAGCTGTTAAAGCCAGCACTTATCTCCTCTTGCTTTGCTTTTTGTTTCCTGCGTTGTCTCAAATACTCTGGGTTTTGGAGCGATGTTGTGCCCTCCCTCCTTCTTTCTTCTTCTTTTGATTCCTGCGACTGACAGTGGAAGTGAAAGTGGAAGGCAGCAGGAGAGTAGGGGCTCTGCTTTGTGGCCTCTCTTATTCTTCTCGTCCTCCTCCCCCAGCTTCATTTTCCCCTGGTGGAGATTTGGATTCCCCCGGGTTGGTGCTGATGCGAGCAGCTGTCGCCACGGTGACAGACACTAGAGATAAAGCCAGACCAGGCTTTTGGCCATGGTCGTCAAAGGAGGACAGACTCTCCTCCGCCTTTTCCACTCAATATTTCTCCCTTTCTCTTTTTCATCCCTTTCTGCCTCCCTCTATCTTCCTCTTTCTTTTACCTCATGATCCTGCTGTGATTTTCATTTCTTTTCTGTTATATGGTCTCTGGAGCAAGGCAGACATGTATTTTAAAAAATAAATTCAATCTATTCAGCTGTCGCCTTTTCATACAGAATCAATATTTCTGAAGTCCAATACTGTAGCAGGGATGGATTGAGGAGTCTAGACTGAATGTGACAAACAAAAGGAAAAATCAGATGAGGGTGGTCTTTTCCAGGATGACAACGCCTCCATCCAAAGGGCACAAGCCGAGGCCAACTGAACTGAAATCGAAGCCATTATAGAAGTATTTAAGGTATAATAACGCTGGTGATGGACAGATGGTGGCTCCAAAAAGACTTCAATCAACAGCCTTTCTGATCAGTGAAATAATCTTGACCTATATTGACTAAAGTGGAGTGCGATTCACATCCTGTCTTTATTAAGATTATGTGACATAAATCCAATACATCAGTGACAGACCAGGATGTGTGAATTCTACTACAGACCGGTCTTGCTTATGGTGGGCAATTACATTTGATAGTCAGAATAAATGTAGTGCAATCTCAATGTAATCTGTCATTCTAGGATCCATGTAGATGGTAGCACCAATAGACATGCTATGGTTATGGTCAGGAAAAGATAGCATGAGGAGGACGAGTGTGTAAGATTTAGAGTCAGTGTTGCCAGACGTATGATAATTATCATATTTGTATGATAATTTTGTGGTGTCAGAAACCAGTATTTTAATCGAAAGTAGTGCTGGGCAGCGATTAAAGTTTTTAAATCACAATTAATTGCATGGATTTCTGTGATTAATCACATAGTTATACGGGGGGGGGGGGGGGGGGGGGGGGGGGGGGGCGCATCAACAGCGTGTTTTACCTTGAAGTGATATTTCAGACTTGAAGTACCCAGGTGATAAAAAATAATTCCACATTGCAGTGCTCACAAACAACTGTGTTCTTCTCAACCCCACCATCTGAAGACATTTAAAATGAAAATGTCCATGTAAAAGACTGGTATTTTTCTCCATGTTTATGTCCACACCAGTTTATTTGCGCTTGTGAGTGATTGACAGGAGTCTTAAGCCCACTAATTAGTACTAATACTAATAAACCCAATAATATGTGATGTTCAGTTGTTCAAAGCAAGCAAAGGGGGCCCTCTAGTGGTTGGAATAAGTTGCACTAATGTATGTTTTGTACTTGCGGTGTTCCCGTAGTCCGTTTGGACCTAAGAAGGAACTAACAGACACGTTTCTTTCATTCTGTTTATATGGCCTCAAAAACATTGCCTGTGAGTATTTTATGTTCAGCTGTTGTAAGAATGAATAGTATAAAATATCTCTGATATGAACATTTGTTGCTGGATAAAAAGACATTGTAAATCTTAAATTAATCTGTAAATGCTAATCGTTAGCATGTCTATGGATTTTCCCATTCAAGTTAGCATCGACCTAGCAATCTTTTTCCAATTCATTTAAATGTATAATGCCATGTAAATGTACTAAGGCAACGAACAGAACTGAGACATATTTTGTATGTATGTTGCAGTTTTATAGTGAGTCTCAAGTAAAAGATTTGGAGAGAAGTTTTGGGCGTCCCGCTTTTCTCATTAAACCTGTTGTCTATCTGCCACGCTAATCGCTACACACACACAAGCAGGAGCAGAAGAATAGGAGTGTACTGTCCTCGCTAAGACGTCTGTACTTAGTCTGAGCTAGATAGCGAGCTAAACTCTGAATTGACGATGCAAGATATGTCCTCTTTGAAATTTGCAGCTTTAATGTACATACCTGACATCATGCAGATTGACAGAATGAAACTATAAAATAAAGACAAAATAAATCAGTTAGTTATGTCTATTAATGATATGCATGTTCACGGAGAGCGCATAGATGTAATTAATATAAACTTAAATTGACTGCTAATACAACAATCACATCGTAAATAAGTAAAGGTTAGTTCAAAGGCTGGCATATTACACCTAAACACAACCAATGAATTTACATAAACTTAACATGAGCCTGCATAAAGAATTAGCAACCCATCTGCGACTGCTAGCATAAACAAATTAGCTTAAACATGTTAATAACAAATTGTAATAAACATCCAAAATAATGTCATAAACATGTTTCTAACGGCACGTTTGCATGTGAAATTCTTTATCAAACAACAGAATGATTGATACATACAGGCGTTGAACTGCAGGAGTTAAACCAAGTTTGATTCAGCATTACTTGTAAAGTTTGCTGGCTTTTCCCCTCTCAGGACACCTGCGCTTGGTTCTGAAGTGCGTGTGGAGCACCAAAATAAAAGCATGAGTTTCAAAATAAGAGTCTGTATGTATAAATGAACTAAGACTTGCTTGAAAGGCAGAATGGCATAAACGGGAGATTAAAAAAATTGTCGGCGTTATTTAATGAATGTGTTAACACGGTAATAACGCGTTAACTTGCCCAGCCCTAATCGAAAGTATTCAGTCTGTATTCATAAGTATTTAACCTGTATTCATTTGCATGCCAGAAGTTATTCTTAGTGTAATGTGACGATTGTACCAGAGTGGCTGATATTTTTTCCTGGTAGAACCGCTACAAAAAGACACGTGCGCTAATGGAATATTTTCAAAACGTGGTGGACAAAAGTACACTTGAGTGGAAATTTTGGACATTCTGGGACATAATTTACATATTCTTGGAAAAAGTTACAAATGATGAATTCATACTGGGAAATAGTTGCATATGTACTGTATATATGCTGTCCCATCTAGATAGAGACTAGTAAAATTGACCCTATCATGGACAAAGCCAAAAAGGCGGGCTCTAACGTGACTAGAATGATGTTTTAAATATGGTAAAAAGGGAAGGTCTATAGCCAAAACTCAACCTATTTTTGGGCAAACAAAAATGGTCTCCCAGAGCGAAAAAGTCAGTTGTTTCTGCAGATGTCAACAGAGTGTTTATTTTGTATATGAATAAACACTTTATTCATCTCGAATTCTGCCTGATCTCCGACTTTGACTTGACTCTGTGTGTATTTACTTGACGATGCTCCACCACATAGATTAGGGAGTACAGAGACATAAATTCAACATTCCTGATGGTTGAGGAAGAACTTCAAAGAGACCAGCAATGTCTCCTACTTGTGGCTATAAATTTTACATGACAATTTCACCCTCTCTACGATGTACAATCAGTAATTCCAAAAATCCCATAATATATGATAATTTGACCCCTTCAATACATGGCAATTAGCAAACACAAACAGGATACATCGTGCACTGCGCCTGATGTTGCGCATTGTCTCACGTGCCTCTTTACAGCCAATCAACGCACAACGTAGCACCAGTGATGCACAACGTAGCACGGCAACACAAAATGTAAACAACAATGCACAATGAGTGGGTCAGGGCACAAAAAGAAGGAGGGGGAAGACGAGGAGGTAGGTATGACAGAGAAAAAAAAGCGCCAGCAGGGCTTATCCTACACACCACACAGGTGGGGGCGCTGTTCTGCCAGTGGCAGCTTTTTTCCAACCGTGCTATTAGTTTATTTAAAGGTAAAACTGCATTATAAGCTAAACTATACATGGTCTGTGGTAATGCTTTACTGAAGCAGATGGTCCTGAGCAATGTCAAATCAGGTATGTACGATAATTTTGACCTTCTGGTACAATAATTTGTCATTTCCCATCTGGCAACACAGGGTCTACATGCAGACATAGAATATAATGTTCAGAATTATGTTTTCATTGGTGTAGAGCTGCAGCTATTGATTATCATTGTAACTGATTAATCTATGGATTATTTTCTTCGATTTGATTGAATTAGAAAAAAAAAAAAGTAAAATGTCTGAAAGTGACAAACAATTTGTCCTTGATTCCAGAACCAGCTGAAACAACAACCACAAAAAGTATAAAAGTAAAAGGATATAGAAAAAATATCTGTATAGAAATAACAACAACAGTATACAAGTAAATATAAAGAAGTCAAATGACATTTACAAACAATATGTGCACTGCAGATTTAACCCTTTCATGCATGAATTATGAGAACCTTAATCAAGATTTTTTTTTTTTCCTGAGTGTTTTTATTCCTCTTTAGGCATGAAGAAAAAAAACAATGTGATTGAATTTTTTTTTTTTTTTTTTTTTTTTTTTAAATCAACCTGTTTTTCATGGAGTTACAAAAATGTCAACTCAGCTACACCATGAATTTTATTCTTGAAGCAAAGAAACATGTATTTAAAACCCAATATCATAAAGTGATATGAAAACATGTTTAATGCAGCTAATCTGATGTTTTCTCACATTTTAACATATTCTAATACTAGTTATTACTCACTTCATGGAGATAATATGCAAAAAATAAATATTAACAATTGATTTCCACTCAAGAACCAATCAAGAACAGCAAAGTTACAATAATGGTATGAATTGCAGTTTATGAGATGATGTATAAGTGTCCCCTGTGTTGGTTGATATGGAACTAAAACAACTAAACCCATGAATATACAAGAGAACAGCTGTAGAGTAACTGTCCACTGGAGTGACCACTATGCATGAAAGGGTTAAACACATTTGGATCCAACTTATTAAGAACTTAAGATGGAACTGACATACAACTTTGTGTTGATCCTGGGGTCATGTGCGTCACAATAAGCATCTGTGTGAAACACAACAGTGGAACCAATGTTTAGCCACAACAAAATGAAGGAAACAAAGCTTCAATTCAGGTAAATTGTAAACAAATCATTCTTTTAATTGATTCAAGGCAATTAATTGTTTCAGCTCTGAAAATAAGACAAACTGTGATGTCATTACCATAGAATAAACCATTTATATCTACAGAAGAAGCAGATATAATGTTTTCTGGTAGAAAATAAACAGTTTATATTCATGATCAATATTTAACACCTACTTTAACCCATAAATACCCAAACACCCACGGGCGACCAAAACCATTTACTGATATAAAAAGTTAAATAACAGTTGATCCACTAATTCTATCAATACATGAAAATAATTGGTGTAAAATACAGTTTGTCATCTTTTCATGGTCATCAGATACGACCCATTTGGACATTCAGAGGCTCCATAGTTACCGTGGAAACACTGTCATCTTCTACAACTTTGATTCACCAGTAAAACCCATGGAGTTGGATCAATGACAGTGGATGAACACACTTGTTTTTCTCTTCAGTTAATGATATATTTTACGGAAAAAGTCACTTTTTCCTTCATTTTCTCTGTTTTTGATATAATAATATTCAACTTTATTTTGAGCTTTTATGGACATCAATCATGATCAGTGAATTAAATGTAGAAAAATACCTAATTTTCAGTTAAGAATGCAAAATACTGACCATATTATTAGAATAAATGGTGATAAATCACTTAATAAAAGTTAAAAATACAGAAAAAAATTTTTGGGAACTGCCACAAAAGTAGCACTGGGTCTTTACTGCTTAATTACCATTATTTAATTATTATGTAGGACCAAAGGCAGGATATTTCCATTTCCAGTTTTAATTCCATATGGAAGTAGATTCTGAAAAACAGGGTTGGTTATGACAGCCTTATTCTGTTCCCTTAAAACGCCAGAAGTGCCATGAGCAGTCAAAACATTATGACATTAATATACACATATCCAGAAATGTTGACATTAATTCCATTTTTGAGAAATATTATTGTAGGTATTCATGGTTTGCAAAATGTCATCACTTTTCTCATATTAATTGTTGCTATAATGGAAACATAATAAATGAGTAGCATTTATCTTTTGAGTGATAATTTTCGAGTAAGAATGAATTCTGTTTTTAATAAAAATGCCTCTGATAAGCACATGGGGAAGTGCTCTTATCAGAGGTTGTTGCAGTAAAGAAAAAAAATGTTTCGCAGTTCTTCCTTCCTTGTCAGCTGAGGCTGTCAGGTGATTGACAGTAAACGGGGCAGATCCGAACTGCATGAGCCACTCAGCTCTGGCAAAATTACAGTAAATAATGATAAAACAGAAAGCTTGACAAACCCAAATTAAGTTGTCATGTTCACTGTGATAAATTATCCCACAGTGTGGAGGTTTTTTTTCATACATGACAACGATTAGCAGCCAACAGTTTCTTCAGCAGGAATGAAAAAAGCCTCAGATATTTCCAACAAACAGGGACGGTGGAACAGAACTGGCACTAAAACTAAAGGATTTTTCCTCTGGACATGTTTGTGCCCAGTCTTCTTCAGTAATCACTACACATTTACACAAACCAATTAATTTCCTCTGCACTCATTTAATTATTTTGAGGTTTTCTTGTTTTTTTTGTTTTTTTTTAATATACTTACCACTCTATCTTTCATTCTTTTTCATTTATTGCTCAGTGTTTGTATTTTTTCTGCATTATTTCTTATCACCAAGTTTCACCTCATTTCTTTTTTTCACATTTAATGAATATTGAATTTATTTATATTTGCAGACTAGTGATGCCTCATCTTCATCTTTAATTTTAGCAAAAATAAGTGTTGTTGTTTTCAAGCGCAAAATAGCAAATAACACTGAGCCTGTTTACATGACCATAAAAATCCAATAACTAAGAGTAATCAGATAATTGTACTAATCGGATCTGATGCATTTATATGCACTTAGGAAATGCAATAATAAAAAACCCTGGTTTAGACACTCCAGTCTATCAGATTTCTTTCAGGGTCTTCTGCTCATGTTTGACTACGTAACTTACATTTTCAACAATTTCAATTGTGTTTACATGTGCAGACGTAAAAGAACGAAATAAATTAACCTGAAATCAGATGAACCTGTATACATGCTAGAAGATGTCAGAGTATTGGGGAGAAATCCAGGTGTGTTAATCAGATTGCTCATAATCAGATTACTGCTGTTATGTGATAAAGCAGATCAGATTATGTTGTTTACATGGTCACTTCAATAATCTGATAACTCCATAAATCAGATAATGATCGGAGTATTAGTGTGAATGTGAACAGGCTCACAGATGCTGGTTCATCTATTGATGTTTAGTGTTGAAATATGTACAAAACAGCAAAAAAAAAAAAAAAAAAATACTGTCATTTACTTTTTTCTGGTTGTAATATGTATGTTTCCTGTTGGTAAAAGTCTTCATGTCCATATTTATTACTAGTTAAATGCTCAGAGAGTGTAAATATAAAGGTCAGCTGCGGACTGGAATGTTCCTGCTTATACGTTGGCAATTTCTCATTCTGATTTGTGATTTTAAACCCTGATTGAAAGCATCAGTATTTTCAACAGGACTCAGTCGATACCTTAAAAGAAAATGGGATGTGCAAATTCAGAAAAAAATTCTACCAAACCAACAACCCAAACCTGTAAAGGACCCAAAAGGCTGAAAGAAAAAGCTGCATATTCACTTGAGCCTCGGCATTTTGGCAGATTTACATGACAAATGACTTAATGATTATCAAAGTCATTTTTAATTAATTTTCAGTCAATCAACAGAA
Organism: Sphaeramia orbicularis; assembly: GCF_902148855.1. NCBI lineage: Eukaryota > Metazoa > Chordata > Actinopteri > Kurtiformes > Apogonidae > Sphaeramia > Sphaeramia orbicularis. The sequence goes on from NC_043972.1 coordinate 48,660,378, forward strand.
GTTTAGCTCTACCTTCACCTACGATTTAATCTACAACAAAGTGTAAGATATTTAATGAGTTCTTCATAGATCAATGTCAACATCTTCAGTAAAAAGTGTAATATTTTCCTTTGAAACATGGTTGGGGTGTGATTTTTGACATTTACAGCAGAAAAGTACAGCTCTGTCTAATGTTGAGGCTGGTTGACCAATGAGGTTTTCATCCACACTGATGGAGTCGGGCCATGGGGTGGGCAGATGACGCCATCTGTCTGAGTGTGTTTGTGACGACGTTAGTGTCATAAACACCTTAATAAACAAGTGGTACCAGGCACAACAAACCCCGCCCCTCACACGTATTGTAGCTTATTTTGGCATCGATCCAGCTGATGTCATCATGTCTATGCATGTGGTGATGTCAGCATATCAGTCACCTCTATATATGTGCCAAGTTTGAAGTTAGCTGAAACAAAATGGATGCTTTTATAGACATTTGAAATTTCACCCATTATAAGTAAATGGGAGGGAAAAAAAGATGTAAAAAATTCATTAAAAAATTTAACCTTTACCTACTTTTCCCAAAATGTAACCACATCTATTCTGGGTCACTGTCAGTCTATAAACCCAATTTGGCATAAATTCAACCAATAGTCTTGGTGGTACAGACATTTGAAATTTCGCCCATTAAAAAAAAAAAAAGAAATTTCACCCATTATAAGTAATTAGGGGAAAAATTTTTTTTGAAAAATTTGAACTTTGACCTACTTTTCCCAAAATGTAATGAGATCTATTCTGGGTCACTGGCAATCTATAAACCAAATTTGATATGAATTCAACCAATAGTTTTGCTGCTAGAGTGTTGACAAACAAACACGGAAACAAACCGAACCAAAAACAATACCTCTTGCCTCCCCTAGGGGGGTGGGGTGGGGTGGGGGGGTGAAGTTGAGCTCCTCAGTAATGAAACTATCTATTAAAGTCACTAGAAGGTTCTAAATGACATCATCACCTAATTTGCATAATTGTAAATGTGCATGTAATTGTACTGAACGATGTAAGAGATAATTCTGGATCTAGAATATTTTCTAACTGATTGAATTCTGCTTTGAGATACTTTTAAGGAACATTTTTTGTATACTCTTAGTACCTTTTAAATTACTGATGGTGTTTTATATGTATGTTCTTAGTTTAGTGATTTGTATGTGGTTTTAAAACTGACTTTTAATATGTTTTATGTACATTTTTAAAATGGATGTATGGCTGTGATTTTTATTTTGTGTAACTTCTGCTACTGCTGTTTTGGCCAGGACACTCTGGAAAAGACATTTTTAACCTCAACAAGTTGTTTTTTCTGGTTAAATAAAAGTTCAATAAAAATAATAGAGAGAGGAATAACATTGTGTTAGAGGTAAAAACACCCTAAATAGGTTTAGAACTACAAATGAACTTTACTTTATCAATTCTAGCTTTTAGCTTACCGGCCGACAGGCCGTAAGCTATTATCGTCATGGGGCGTCCAGCGGCGGTGTTTGTCGTCGTCTGTCGTCGTCTGTCATCGTCTGTCATCGTCTGTCGTCGTCTGTCGTCCGTTACAAAAACTTCAATCATCTTCTTCTCCAAAACTACAATTCTGATTGACTTCAAACTTGGTATACAGCTTCTTTATGATGATGTCAACAAAAGTTAGTGAAATTATTTGGATCCGGATCTGATTCTGGATTTGGTGCAACTTTGAAAAATTTCCCCATTATAACAGATAAGAAGTGGATTGATACAATAAATCAGGAAGTATCAATGATATCAAGTTGGAATTAGAATTTTTTACAGATCTGATTGGAATATGACCAAAACATGGGCTATTTCTGTAACATAATAAATACACATAACTGGGTGATAATAAATGGCATCTGGATACATTTCCCAAAGCTTTTAATTTGGCCGGTAAGCTACAGGGCCATTGGTCCTATTTTTTCTAATGTTCCAATTCCAATCCTCCTCCTTTATCTGGGCTTGGGGACCGACTAAAGTGACCCAAAAGAGACACTCTGAAGGAGTTACTTAGGTTATTTATGTATTTGTTTGTTTAGTGTTTTTGCTTAATTTTCTTCAGTTTGGTGTTGTTTTTAACCTTACAGTCCACTTAGGAGCCTACAAGTCACAGTAAAAAATGACAATTTTTAACCATAACATTTGTAATTTTCAGTCTACATTAACAACCTAAATGGACCAAAAAGAGACAATAGAGAAAACTGTCAATGGGAATGATTTATATTCAGTGCAGTGATTTGTTTTAGACAAAAGATGATGTATATGCTATATGATATATATGATATATACATCAGAGTCTCCAAAAGTCTCCAATAACACCAGAAAAGTTGATAGATTTGTCACTAGTCACTTTTTTGATAAAGAGTATACACATATATATATATGTATGTATATATACATAAATATATATAGATAGATAGATAGATAGATAGATAGATAGATAGATAGATAGATAGATAGATAGATGTGCACGTTTGTTTGTTTGTTTGTTTGTTTGTTTGTTTGTTTGTTAGCAATATAACTCAAAAAGTTATGAACGGATTTTCATGAAATTTTCAGGAAATGTTGATACTGCCACAAGGAAGAAATGATTAAATTTTGGTGGTGATTGGGGGGGGGCAGATCTGCCTTGGCGGAGGTCTGTGCTCTCCGAGTGCTGTTCTTGTTTATTATTATTACTGCTATTACTTTATTATTACTACTTTGTTCCTTGTTGTTTCTACTAGTACTTTCCCATGTGCAATTACAATTTTTCACCAGTTTTTTTTTTTTTTTTTTTTTTTTTTTTTTTATAGTTATTGTTTTGCTTATTTCTTGTGTGTATATTCTGTGTTTGTGCTGCTATTGGAACATAAGTTTCCTGAGGGCTCTGCCCAAAGGATCAATAAAAAAGAGGAATGTATCTGAAAACAAACTGACTCCAACTTTATGGTCGGCATTGTGTTTGTAGGGGCGTGTGATGTCAACCATTGGTTTCTGAAATGACAGTTGATTTAGCTGTTGCTACGTTTCGCTGTTCTTGGAGATGGAAGTGACCACATTTGGACAATAGGGCTAAACTATGAGGGGTCATAGGTCAACTAATCTTAAATATTAGCACATCCATGAAAAAAGTACTGACTTTGTAAATTAGAGATAAATTCAGGGAAACTACAGATCGATAAACCCCCTCTACAGGACCCAGGGGTGTTTGGAGCCTCAGTCCTGGATCCAGGGTTCAGACCAGTCCCCCAGTGTGTGCAGCTTTTCCCTGTTGGAAACAGGTTCACACATTTCCTGACCTTCACTAAACTGCAGATCTGTGTATGACTGATGGCTTCAGAACTGAACACTGGACAGATGTGGAGTTCTTTTCTACACTTTTTCACAAAAGATGAGACACATTTCCATATTGTGTTTCCTCTCTTTATGAATTCTAGCAACAAAACCTGTCCACACTTTAGTGGTTTTTGTTTTTATATGATGTTGCCTGTTTCTTCCACTCAGTGGCTGCGGTGACTGAAACACACAGCAGCTCTCTGCCATTATAACTCTCTTTATTCTTTGATGTTGTAATATTGAGTATTGGTTTTGTTTGCACTTATTGTGCTGTCACTGTGGGTGAGAGCGTTAGCTAAATGACTGAAATGTCACTGTGGATTAGTGGCAGTAGTGTGCTGTTTATGTTCAGTGGTGAGGAAATTACAAGAATGTTTTGTCAGTTTGGCGGTGTTTTAATCTCAGAGGGATCGAAAAGCATATTCTACTCAGGAACACCAGTGAAGTCTGCAGATTCAGGCTAATGGTACAAACAAACACCCAGTAAAGACACCCAGTGCAGGAGCTGGCATGACAAGGTAAAGCAGCTCAGGAAACACTCCAAAGATCAGGTGAAAAGTTCAAGTGCTGAATCTCTAACCCATTTAGAGGAAAGGAGGATATGCTGACATATGGGAGTGTGTGTGGGAGACACACACTGAACAGACGCTGCAGCCAGGGGACAGTGTTCAGGTGAAAACAGGACCGGACAGAGCTGCCACCAGGGCTTCAGCTGATGGACTCAGGAGATAAAAGAGGGAAAAACACTTGAAAAATCCCACTTCTCATAGTTATTTTATTGAATGTCATGTTTTCTTTACTGGACGTGGTCTTGAATAAGTTGATCAGGTTTCATGACCCCTGCTGCCGTCAAACAAGTCTCCAAATCTGAAAATGTTTTTTTCCCAAATGTGAAAAAAAAAAAAAAATCAATCAATCAAATTTCATTTACATACCATCACATCACAACTAAAGTTACCTCATGACACTTGAAAATTAGAACTGGTCTAAACCAGACTCCTGAAAAAAAAATTAATTGTTGAGAATAAATTGGTTTTAACCCAATAAAACCAGGACCAGAAAACGGCCAATTTTCACATGCCAGTGGATTACTAAGGCAAAAATGCAAATGCATTCCAATGTGACCAGAGAATGTGAAGAAGCTTTTCTGGGAGACGGACAACGTTTGTTCAGTGGAGCTTAAAATTCTCTCCTAATGTCACGTAAACTGAAAATGGTGAAAACACACACACACACACACACACACACACACACACACACACACACATACATCTGGGTGAATACTTAACCATTATCCAAACTACCACACATAGGTCTGTGTTAATGTAACATAAGTGTACTCTGCAAACACACTGGGACAAAGTAAAGAACTACCCAGTGACAGTTTAACCCTTTAACCCCTGAGACATTATTAAAAGCTGCTGTGAGTATGTGTTTGTGTTCCTTTTCTTCAGTGGTTTTGTTTTACTGTGTGTTTTAGGGTCAAAACAGGTGGAATAACAGAAAAAGACAAAGAGAGGAATTAAAGTTTTACAGGTTTTTACAAAATAAGAAACTCAGAATGTACATCAATATGAGATTTAGGATGTTTATCATGAACAGTGAACTGGAACACACTGAACAACAAGTATTTGAATTTTGACCCAGTAGTTGTTGTTTTGGGACTCTTTTTGTTTTTTTCTTTTTTTCAAATCAGTCCAGCTGCTTTTTGATGCCAGGTTGAACACCAAAAAGCAGTTACATGGACAAAATTTGGTAAAAACACAATTAAAAAAAATACAGGAAAATCAATACAACACTGCAAAAAACAGTAAAAACAAAACAAAAAAATGACGAGGAAAACTGAAAAAAACAAAAACAAACCTCAAACCATCTGTTTTTATAGTGAGTCAGTCTCAGTCACTGCTCTGTGCCCCCCCGCCCTTTACACAGGTGGCGGGGGGTACACTGAGCATGCTCAGATGTCTATGGAACAACTGTGGTCTATTCAATCAGCACATTTGGGCATTTATCCTATTGAGTAGATGGTTGAATATTTATGAATATTGAAAATAAATCATACATTTAAAACGTTCACCACAGACACATCAGGGGTTAAAGGGTTAACTACAATACATAAAGTTTTCTTCTAAAACCTCCAACTCCCCAAACACCATTGTAGAGGGAAAAATAAAAAAATAATTTAAAAAAAACAAAACTTCAGCTGCCATATTTGCACAAGGAACATTAGTCAAAAAATGCACTTCATCTGAACTTACCATTAGGAGCAAAATAGTTTTAACTTCAAATGGACAATACCTGAATAATTGCTGGTTTAAGACAACGATGGTTTCCCAACGTTTTCAGCTCAAGACCCAAAAGAGGGACCCAAATTTACAAAAACATCCATGAACTACTGTAGCTGGGATGTCCAGACTGTTCTATTAATGTTAGAAAACTGATGCTCCTAACAATAACAAACCATATCAGTAAACTGTCACAACCTAAGACACACAAAGAGAAAAAAACAACCTACAGAACACAAACCACTGAAACACTGTCAGTTTCATTATCACAACAAGTATATGACTGAGAGAGAGGGAATAACAGAAGGTAAACACAGTCAGCCAGAAAACAGAATCATACTTCCAGGTTCAAAAGAAGAGCGATGCAGTCCTGTACATATGTATCATCTGAGCTGCACACACCAACACTACAACAAAAAGCACCGTCCTCTTAGTTTAATCAGGAAAACTAATTCATCATACCACTGTGGTGCATTTTACTCAACCCAAGTAAAATAAAGTAACCGAAGCTTGGATCTTAGAAACAGATAGACGTATAATGATCTCAAACTGGGAAAATATGGTGCAGCAGCAGCACGACACGGTAAAAAAGTACAAAAATAGAAAGAGAGAGTGAACACACTATACATAATAAATCAGAAGTATAAAAATAGACCTGAATAAAAAATTCAGATAATTAAACTGTAGGTGAAACATAAGTGCAATGCCCAGAATGATAAAGGTGCAAAAATCTTAATTAACCCTACATTAGGGAAAAGGGGGGGGGGGGGGGTATTTCCATGTCTCTGGTCTCATTTTCAACTATCAAATACAAATGCTTTAAAAAAGGGAGGGTCATGAAAAAAGGTCTTGTTGATCTTTCTTCTTGACAGTTAGTGTCTAAAACTGTCTGACATGAACTCTAGGTGATTCTTAACAACACATTATTACTATGGATGGATAAGCTGCCTAGAGCTGAAACGATTAATCAACTGGAATCCATTTAAAAAATTATTTAGTTAAAATTTTCCTGAATCAAAGCTTAATTTCCTTAATTTTGCTGCTGCTAAATTTTGGTTCCACTGTTGTGTTTCACACAGATGCTTATTGTGATGCAAATGATGCCAGGATCAACACAAACACCATGGAGTGTGGCTCAGAAGAGAAGAGGATGAAAATGTAGATCTGATCTGCCTTGGTGGAAGTCTGCGCTCTCTGAGTGCTTTTCTAGTTTTTACTGTTTTTTCACCCATTCCAATTATTATTTAATCAAATACAATAATCAATACAGTTATTGATTACAAAAATACTCATAGAGGTTTCCTGTGATAAACTCCAGTGTATTGTTGACCTTTCCTCATCCTCCTGTCCTTAAGTGTCTAATATTGTCGACAACACATCATGTCTGTGGATGGATCATAATAAGCTTCCTCTGTTGCAGATGGAGACAAACTTTCACCCCCCCGTGACCTTCAGCCACCATTGGCTCCAGTCTGCGGCCCACTCCTACCCCCACCCCCACAGTTCCCAGGACAGAGGAGCCTGGGCACATGGCTGGAGGGCAGATGTGGGGGGTAGAGGTGGTGGGGGTGTGTGACTGTGGGCCATGCAGCTGGTTTTGGCCAGAGCGCTGAAAGGGCTGGAGATAGAGGAGGAGGATTATCGCTGACTCATGTCCAAGTGGAGCTGTACACATGAACTCGCTGAGTCGCAAACAGATGTTGGGATTCTCTGGTGAGACACTAAAAGGCTGTAGGTCTGCTATTAAACGCAACATAAACCTCCTCTGTTTATCTAGGATACAGCATTTTTCCCTCCATGAATCTCACATCACAGAGCTGTGATGTGAGAGCTATATACACAGAGCTGTGGAGATATATATATACATATATATATGTATATATATATATATATATATATATATATATATATATATATATATATATATATATATATATATAAAAAACATTCAGTGCCACTTCTAAACCAGAAAGGGCATTCATAAAAATGAAGACAAAGCCAAACCTGAACACCTCCGAGGCTTTTCCAGTTCAACAACACAATTAAAGTATAAAATGTTTCCAAAGTCACTCTAACGTCTCCATCTTTTTGGAATAACAATGGTTCTATTCTCAGGGGTGGAACTGAGGACGCTGGGCTCCTGAAAGACGATTGCCATTGGACAAATGCACCCTCCCTCTTAGTTTTATTACAATAAATTGACTTTAATAAGGGCTCTCTCCTGGTAATTGCCACCATTTCAGGCTCTAAGGGCTCTAACCCAGACTCCAAGAAATTATATTCATATATAACTAAATTACAACTCCACTTAGGTTTTGGCAAAAAGTAATCAGTGCTTTGATTTTGTTGCTAGGAAATGTCATTTGTCATTTAAGCATTGGGGGTTTTTTGTCCTTCCACAATAGGGAGGGTGTGTTTAGAGTGGATTGTAGATTTGTAAATTCGTAAGAGCAGAGTTCACATCCTGACTCCCAAAATATGTTTGGGTTCAAACAATAAAAGCATTTCTGTTTAGAAAAAGACTGGTTTGGTTTGAACATTAATAAATCCAATGTGGGAGGTTTTTCCTCTTGTATTTGTGGACATTTTCTGTGTTCAATAGAAAACTAACATTCAGGATCACCTTGTTTAAATATTAGTTTAATCAAAAATATGTAATTATTGTTAAGACAAACCGTAATATGCAATGCATTATGTTTAAAACAAAACATTAGAGGTTGTTTGCGGTCACATCATTCTGGTGATGCTGATATTCAGAGGGTGGAAGGTTAGCAGCAGAATGGATGGGACGAAAAAAGCCTGTGCTAAGCTAGTTAGCATCATTAGAACATGTGGGACATGAAGCTATCACCACTGTTTACAACTCCTCAGTAGTGAAAGTATCTGTTTTCTTTCCTAAAGGTTGTTAAATGATATAATCACCTAATTTGTATAATTGTAAATGTGCATGTAATTGTAATGAACAATGTAGGAGGGAGGAATAACATTGTGTTAAAGACAAGGTGAGTATAAAAACACCCGAAATATGTTTACAACTACAAATGAACTATACTCTGTCAACTGTTTGTTTTTTTAATGTCCCAGTTCCAATCCTTCTCCTTTATCCGGGCTTGGGGACTGTTAAAGTGACCCAAAATAGACGCTCTGCAGGAGTTGTTTATTTATATGTTTGTTTGTTTATTTTTTAACTTCCTTTTCTTCAGTTTGATTTAGTTTTCAACCTTACGGTCCACTTAGGAGCCTACAAGTCACTGTAAAACATCACCATTTTTAACCATAATATTTTTAATTTTCAGTCTACATTAACAAACTAAATGGAGACAATAGAGAAAACTGTCAATGTCAATAGGACTGATTTATATTCAGTGCAGTGATTTATTTTAGACAAAGAGTGATATGTACTTTCACATCAGAATCTCCAAAAGTCTCCAATGACACTAGAAAACGTTATCTAGTCATTTTTTGATAAAGAGTCTCTAGAGAGGTCTGAAAAATCACTGAATATACCAACAAAGTGTCCAAGTTGGAAACACTGACTTTCACAGCTACAGATAGACTGTGGGTTTTTCTTTTTAATTTTCCATCTACATTAACAATTTAAATGGACCAAAAAGTATGGACCAAAGGACCAAACTGTCAACTGCTAAAAACACCAGAAAACTTTGATAGATATTTTGCTAGTTAGTTTTCTGATAGAGTGTCTAGAGGGGTCTGGAAAATCCATAAATATAAAAACAACAGTGCTAAGTTGTCATCAGTAGCTCTTACTGTTAAAGCAGGATGATTGTCAGTGACATAAACCAATAGGATGTCCAGAGTAGATCAGCTGATGTCAGTCCTCTGATGGCCTGAACTAACACTACGCTCAGTCTAAGTGTCTGTGGCGTTTTCACAGCAGAATACAACTGAAACACAGGTTCCCAGGCCAGTGTTCAGTTTCTTGCAGGTTTTTCCTCTTATGAAAAGCTCCTTGTAGTTTATTGAACAACTCAATCCAGAGGCATTTTGACAGTTTACACCAGTGTTTTCTATATAGAAAACCAGCCCCTGCTCTCAGTCTGCAGTTTGACAATGATAACAACACAATGCAACAAACGACCTACTGAAGCTGCAATTTTAAGTGATACTTCCACTGGAGAAAAACTCATGACAAAAAACTACAGGAACAATGAACCAATCAATCCAGTGGAAAACCAGAAAAATAATCAATGACCCCCCCGCACCCCACCCAGAAGGAGATACAGAACACTCAGGACTAAAACAAACAGACTCAAGCACAGCTTTTACTAAAATAATTCCACATTTCCGTGGTGATGAATGACTCTTACCCGTCGTTGAGTCGGACCAGGATGGCCCGGTAGAGCTGGTGCTGGGGGCTGTTGGACTCGGGGCCACAGGGGTGGATGAAGGGGTGGAGGGCTGCTAAGACAAAGCCCTGCTGGTACAGGTCCTGCAGCTGACCCGGTAGCTCCCGGACCGAGGACAGGCGCAGCGTGGACGTCCCACCTGAGACAGAACCACAGAGGACCAAGAGTTCCATTAAATATGCTACACAAGTGTTTAGTGGAGTTGTGTGTTTTTTTCCTTTTCATTGGACGTATCTCAGATGCTAAATGTCACAGTGTTTGTGCATTTTCACTTAGTCAAACAGAAACAAACTCTTTTGTAACTCTGCACTTTTGCTGATGAAATTAGCCTTTTCCACTTTCCGTGCCTGTCAGCCGTGTTAATAATTCAGTATTTCATCTGTTTACTCTGCAAATCACTGCTGCTCCTACATAAACAGTCACTTCTTTGAGAACAGCCTCTTCTCCAGGTTAGCGTTCCCATTCTCCCTGTCCGACCACATACAGGCTCCACATGATGACAAATATCGTCTACTGTGGTTCCTAGTATTTACAGTGTTCTCTCTCTCCCAGAAACTTGTCTGTTTTTGATTTTGTGCTTTTAATTATTGTGTTGGGTCCTCTGGGGCTCATTCTAGAACAGATTGTGGTATATGTGGTACATACCAGGGACTCCGCACCAGGGACACGTTTGTCCAAAAGATCCCCATCATAATTCTAACATAAACTTCATACCATTTCTGAGCACCATTGAAACTATTTGTAATTCTGATCTTCTCAACAGAAATGGGGTTGAGCTATGTTAGTATCACTTATGTTTTATTCAGATTGCATTTGACTCAATGACATTTATACTGTTCAAGTGACAAGCATTCAGAAAACGGCCAGGGGTAAAACATCCAGATTTGTGTATGCATACATGAAGTTGTGTTTAGTGCTCAGTTAGTCCTATTCTAACATAACCTGAATCATTTCTGGATGGATGTTGTCATGGATGTGGGAACATGTGAGGTCTTGTTAGAGTTATCTAACAGCACTACTCCACCTCCAGCACAAACTTCATGTAAACACACAAACACATACAAATCCTCCATTATTGAACCTTTGAAATAGTGTAAAGGTGATGTTCAGTCGTGCTCCCACTTTATACTTGTTGGTTTTTATTCAGACCACTGACAGAAAATGAACTGAATGACAACTGAAGACACGTCTCTACTGAACCCAATATAAATGTCATCTTGTTTTGTTTATTCTGTCAGTTTACTCAGAATCACCTTCCTCTGAGGACTAACTGAAATACAAGGTGTCCATAAAGTCTCTTTACAATTCTAGAAATGCATTTTTTTTTTTTTTTAAAAGAATGGATAAATCTGTGGAAATTATTACAAAATGAAAAATAGAGATTGAGGGTTTTTTGCTTCATTTAATTATATGGACACCATTATTTGCATGAACCACATTCAGATGGTACTGGATTTGTTTTCATGTCGGCTCTATCATAACCTCATCAATAATGTTAATGATGTCAGTGAGCTTTTACTTCAGGCCATTGATGTTCCGTATCTTTGCTTGATACATGGTATCTTTAACACAACCCCATAGAAAGAAATCCAGGCTAGTGATATATGGTGAACAAGGTGTCCAGGGAATTGGACCATCCCTTCCAATCCACTAGTCTGGAAATGTTTGATTTAGGAACCCACCAACATGCAGTCCCCAATGTGGTGGTGCACCATCTACCTGAAAAATGATGGTTGGTTGAAGGTCATCCAGTTGTGGTGACACATGTTCAATCAAAAGGTCAAGATAAACATTTGCAGTAATTAATGGCTGATTTACCACCACCACCCCCCCATTTGAAAATGTGCAGAAAAAAAGGACCAACACAGCCGGGATTCAAACCACGGTATTCTGCATCGTATGCTGTAGTGGTTCCTAGTGAGCTACACACCAGTCATCCTGCTAAAGGACCTATTAGGTATACTTGTCTTTGTTCTTTTCAGGACGTGATGTTTCCTCCTGTGGGCGGTGCTTGTGTGCAAATTTTATAAACAAACAAACAAACAAACAAACAAACAAATAAATCAATCAATCAATCAATCAATCAATCAATCAACCAATGATGTGATTGCACATGATCCCACAACGTGATGGAAAACTTTGATAACCACTCAGTACAGAGAACAAATCTCATTAACATACAATATCTCATCAATTGCTTTTGTAATTAATTTTCTAAAAAGAGACTTTGCGGACACCCTGTATTTCTCCATGTTCATCAAAGTTAAGGTGAGTGGATGCATCGTGGTACACGGTGTGATTTTCTATCATTACACTGTGAGAGATGTTCACAGACGATCGCAGACAGTGTTAGACGTTCAGGATGAACTTCTGACAGTGTGAGAATCACAACCAATAGGAATGCAGCATGAAATGATGCACTGATCAATGTGACACGTATGTTGACATATGCTAAAAATACTTTGTACAAGCTGTCTTTGCAAAATTGGCCATTCCACGTCCAAGTTGTCCTCTTTTCCCAGGACTCGTCTGCGTCAACATGTTCCCCCTTTTTACATAGTTTTCTATATAAATAAATAATAGAAATATAAACATCACTATTGAAACAGAAAGATCCTCAGCCTCTAGATCAGGGGTGTCAAACTTATTTTAGATCAGGGGCCAGATTAGAGTCTGTAGTGGGCCAATTTTGGCCCATGGGCCACATGTTTGACACCCGTGCTCTAGATGCTGCAGACAGTGTTGTGTATGTATGTGTATCTACTTGTACCAACCATTTAAAGCTATTTATAGCAGATCATTTTGTGAACCTCTGATGTGGAGGTGTATGTCGTGCCTTCTGTAATAGTGATGAGTAACTCCACAATGAGAGAAAATACCAAACTGGTGTAAATTTGCTTAAATAAAAGCTATGTGAAGATTTGCAATTCAGATACTATCACTGATTTTAGACTCATTCTCCGTTTGTTTTGGCAATTAGTTTTCCGCTTTTCACCCCATCCACTCAATCTGGGAGTTAATAAGAGTGGATCAAAATCCAATCAGAGCTGATTGCTGATGTTCTGTTTCACAGCAGCTCCGTTCTGACACTTTACTTTGATGCATCTCAGCTCAACTTAACTGTCCAAGTAAAGCAGAGAGCACTTTGACATTAATGAGCTGCAATCAGCGAGTGTCCGCATGTTTTAAAGAAGAAAGTTAGGGACAGAGTTGTTGTACAAAGCTCTTTCTCAGCATTACCCCCCTTTCTCCCCCCCCTCCCCTGGGATGAAACCTGGAGCAGACGGTCGCCGGTGACGGCCTGGTTCCGGGAGCAGCCAGCTGTGTCACAACAAACCACACACAGCTTCTGTCAGGGAACATCAGCCAATCAGGACGTATGGTAATGAGAGTGGTTCAGGTTCAGGGATGGGAGTGATTAGATTAGAAAATGCAAATCTCAACAGAGGGAAGGAGGAGAGGCGTGGACACAGAGGGAGGGGAGGGAAATGGGAAAGAGGCTGCGATCACAATGACACTTGGCCCCGGACGGCGGACGGCTGCGATCTCAGCAGGACGGCGACATTTAGAGCACGCCAAACAGCTGGAGCATGAGGCAGAGGGGCGGGACATGTAGGAGCAATCATTTGGCATCATGGCCTGTCTTTGGGTCAGTTTTGGCTGATGTTTGGCTGGATTGTGGGGATTTGGGGCTTTTGTGGGACAATTAGGGCTATATTTTGGAAGTCCACAATTAGTTTTGGGTGAATTTTGGCTCCCTTTCGGTTTGTCTAATGAGGGCCGTTTAGGGCCCATACATCCACCCAGAACTTTGCCAAAATAGCAAGCCAGTTTTGGGCCAAATCTAAGCCATAATGATTTTGCTATCTGGGAAAGAGCTGGATGTAAAAGCAGAGAGGGGTGAGGGAAGACGAGAGATGGAGGGGTGGAGGGGGTGGGGTCTGGATATCTGTATGAGCTGTCACAAGACGTGGGAAATGCTGCTAAATCTAATTAAAGTCAATGAGACAACACAGAAGGACAGGCTCAGATCCATGGGAAAAGTCAAAGTATGGATGTGGAGTGGGAGTTCAGAGACAGGGTGAGTGTAGGCGGCGTCTTAGAGCTGCAGCTGTCGATCATTGTTGTAATCGATTAATCTATCAATTAGTTTCCCTTTCATTTGATTCAAATGAACAGGCAAAAAAAAAAAAAAAACAATAAAGTGAAAACATGAACAAGACAGGTGTGAACCTTTACTCCAGAACCAGCTGAAACAACCACAAAAGTATAAAGGGAAAAGGATATAGAAAAAATATAAAACAACAATAACAACAGTATAAAAGTATATATAAAAATATCTATTGATATAAATAACAACAAACAGTCTACAGACAATATGTGTACTGTAGTTTTCAACATATTTGGATCCAACTTAAGATGGAACTAACATACAACTGAAAAAAAAAGACAAATATTTGTAATGTTTGTGTGAAACATTAAAAGTTCCAGTCAATTAATCAATCAATCAAATTGTATTTACATTTTTATTTATACATTTAATTATACTTCAATATGTACTTGGATCAGAGATGCAAACTCAGGTAGTAGAACATTCTGACACATTTCCTCCCTTTCAGCAGTGTTTTATCTGCATCTTTTACACTCACACCAGTTTCGCTGCATCTTGTTTGATCCTTTATGTCATTGTTGTTTTATTGGATCTTATGTGTAATTTTGTTTTAGATGTTTTTTGTCTGTCTTTTATGTTATTTTCAGTATTTTGGCTTTTACTACATCTAATACATCATTTTGTCATGTTACAACTTTTCATAGGTATTGACTTGTATTTTTTTTATCTCATTTTTGCCTCCACCAAGGAGGTTATGTTTTTGCCGACGTTGGTCTGTCTGTCTGTCTGTCTGTCTGTCTGTCTGTCTGTCCGTGTGCAAGATAACTTAAAAAGTTATGGACTGATTTGGATGAAAATTTCAGGAAATGTTCATACTGGCACAAGGAACAAATGATTACATTTTGGTGGTGATCGGGGGGTGGGGGGGCTCACTGATCTGCACTGGTGGAGATCTGCGCTCTCCGAGTGCTTTTGTAGTTTTCTTTCTTGTTATGTCTACGATGCTATTTTCACATTATGTCTTGTATGGCCTTTTTGTCTTGTTCTATTTGCCATGTGTGCAGACACTGCATTATGTAACTGTCTCACTGATTTAGGCTGAAGTCAGTCTTAATGTTCTGTAGGTGTAAAATCATGCAAAACAGAAATGTATTAAAACTAAGGTGACAACCTGTTTTGAACATGCTGCAAGTAGAGAATGTGTATATATATATATATATATATATATATATATATATATATATATATATATGTGTTAACCTTTTAGCCCCTGAGGCAGTATTTCAGGTAAATGTGCTGCTGTGAATTGTCGTCTGTTTCAGTGTCATTAAAGCTGCTGTGAGTTTGTGCTTTTGTTCCTTTTCTTCAGTGGTTTTGCTTTACTATGTGTTTTAGGGTCAAAACAGGGTGGAATAACAGAAAAAGACAAAGAGAGGAACTGAGGTTTGACAAACTTTTACTAAATAAGGCACTCAGAATGTACATCAGTAAGAGATTTAGGATGTTGAACATAAACTGGGACACAGTGAACAACAACAAGGATTTGAATTTTTGTCCCAGTAGTTTTTTTTTTTTTTTTTACTAAATCAGTCCAGCTGCTTTTTGGCACCTGGTTGAACTCCAAAAAGCAGTTACATGGTCAAAACTTGGGAAAAACACAGTTAAAAAAAAACAAAAACAAAAGGAAAATCACCACCACACTGCAAACAATGAAAACAAAATAACGACAAGGAAAACGGTGGGGAAAAAAAAGCCCAAACCAGCTATTTTTATAGCAAGTTGGTCTTACTCACAGGCAGTGGGGGGTGCACTGAGCATGCTCAGATGTCTACAGAAAGAACAAGGTCTATTCTGTCATCACATTTTGAAAATTTTCCTATTGAGCAAACAATTGAATTTTTATGAATATTTCAAAAAAAATCATACACACAGAACGCTCACCACTGACACACCAGGAGTTAAAGGGTTAATGAGCACAAAATATAGTGGTCTTTATCCATATTTACTCTTTGATCAACCAACTTTTTAAAAAGCTCAGTCTTTTAGTATTTACTCCTATCCACAATCCTGTTGATATTCAAGCTTCTAAAAGCTCTGGAAAAAATCCAGCGACCACTGCAATTTCCTCTGAAATCATCATGTGTTCATGTATGACAGCCATTCCATTCCTGTGTCTGCTGAATTCCAACACAAACACACCTTATTCTACTGAATAAACACCTGATCCATGTCTTATTGAAGGAGGGGAAGTATAAACACCACTACTGTGGCCATCACTATGTTCTTACAATAGGCAAAAAGAGTACTATCAGTACCTTACAAGTATTTGGAATCCAAAAATAACTATTAAAAATTACTGGACTTCTGCTCTGACAATGTTCCCAAACTCTGAGGACTGGTTCTTCTATCAGGACAATGCTCCTGGCCTCAGCTAGGTCAATAAAGGTGTGGGTGACGAACCATCAAATGAAGACCCTGTCATGGCCAGTCCAATCTCCAAACTTGAACCCACTGTGAAAACTTCTGGAGGACGATGGATGGTCACAAGCCATTGAATATTGCTGAGCTTCTTCAATTTCTCTGCCAGGAGCTGCACAAATTCAGCTCCTGGCAGAGAAATCCAAGAAGCATCCAACAACAATGAAGTCATCCAACAGCAATGAAGGAGAGGCAAGACACGTGAAAGCTGTCATTGAAAATCAGGGTTATTCCACCAAATATATATATATATATATTTTTTTTTTTTTTCACCAAATATTGATGTGTGAACTTTTCCCAAGTTACAATATTAGCTTTGTGTTGTTTACAAATGAATATGAACTGGTTTTCTTTGTATTATCTGAAGTGTAAAAACACCTGCATTTTTTTGTTATTTTAACCATGTGTCACGTTCTGCAAATACATGATCTAAATAATTAGATTTTTATTTGGAATTTGGATGAAATGTTGTCGGTAGTTAAGAGCATAAAACAAAAATATTCATTTAACTCAAACACATACCTATTAATGGTCAAATCAGAGAAAGTGATCATTTTCCAGAGCTGTATGAATGGCATCTGCAGTGACTCTGAGGAAGTGACTCTCATGTCAGTATCTCTATGACACAGCAGGTCTTGAGCCACAAAGCCTCTATTTGCTTCTTCTGAGCATAATGAATCTCACAGATGTCATGCAGAACCTCTTCAGAACATGCAGACACGAACACGACATCAAACAGACGACAGCCCTGTGGATG
Organism: Sphaeramia orbicularis; assembly: GCF_902148855.1. Taxonomy (NCBI): domain Eukaryota; kingdom Metazoa; phylum Chordata; class Actinopteri; order Kurtiformes; family Apogonidae; genus Sphaeramia; species Sphaeramia orbicularis. Next base: position 48,677,721 of record NC_043972.1, read on the forward strand.
TGTGAGAATGTGCCGTCGGTGTCAGGAGGTAAATTATGTGACGACTGTTTTGGCCTAAATTGGCCCCTCATGCTTTTCTGTTGCACTATGGGAAAGAAACACAAGCTTAGTTTTACAGTAGCATTACGACAAACATGTTCTTTTACCAATATATTTTACACACATTGAATGGAACATCGCCCACAGTGTTAGTTAACCAATTAGATTCAGATACTGATTTATGACATAACACTGGGTGTGTTGGTACTAATGTGTTACTGTCCTTAAGTAATGTTTAACACATTCATTTTGCTCCCTATATTTTAACATAGCAAATAAGTGATTATTCTGTATGTACTTTGTACATACTTAACCTTTTTCTCTTATTATATTTTGGTATAGTTTTTTTATTTCCTTCTTATCTTTGTTAAAGTGCATGTGCATCCACCAGGCTTTAAACTGTTCTTTAGTGTTTCATGTTGTCTTTTGTCTTTGTTAATTAGTGAATGAAGAGGTGAGAATCTTTGCATTTAACTGCACTTATATGATGTATATCAACAAAAACTACGAAGGGAATGTCTGTAAAATGTTAGTGAGTAGTTTACAACAGAAAAATACACTACATTTTCAGGTTCAGTCTCATTTTAATGTGATAGTACACTGGTGGAAACACAAGTATGAATATTATACTCCATTTCTGCTATTAGATCCTCTAAAATCCTTTTAAGTCTAATATATATGACATCTACAATGGCAGACTCCAGCAGAAAGCCAGGAAAATAATTGCAGACCCCTCACACCCTGGACACCCCCTCTTCTCCCCCCTCCCTTCCGGAAAGAGATTCAGGACACTCAGGACTAAAACAAACAGACTCAAGCACAGTTTTTACCCACAAGCGGTTAAATGCGCCCCCTCCAAAATGAATAATCTCCACCCCCCAGAGTAATGGACAGTGCAATCCTCACCCTACCTACCCTACCTCTAGCCACAACACATGCACTTTACTTCTACCTGTATATATCCTGTTCGTTTACATATCTCTCATCTGTAGTATAGAGTTAGCTTTTGTTTAATTCTTTCTGTATATTTTGTTCATTTCAGGAGTTCTAGCATTACTTTAGTAGCACATGTGTTTTAATATTTTATTCTGAAGCCCTTGCACAGTTTACTTTTCTTAACACTGTAATATTTGTATTTTATTTTATGGTTTTTTACAGTCCCTTTTGAACTGAGTGTTTTGCTGCTAAATTGAACTGAGCTGCTAAACTGATTTTCATTGTTCCTGTGACAGCGACAATAAAGATCTTTTCTATTCTACACTAGTGGACCTTTAATCTGGATGAGGAACTTCATCTTCATCATAACATCTGGACATTCTGCACATTTGTATGTATGTGTTTATGGGACTGATTTTATATTTTTATTCTTAGCTGCTTTTATTGTAGCTGTCTGTATTTATAATTCTGGTCACTGTACAGAGCATAAAAACTTTCATTGCTCTGTACAATTGTATTTTTGCAATGACAATGAAAATTATTGTTTTCTAAATTTACTGCTCATATCTTTAATTTTTTTCAGATTAAGATAACACTATTTTAATTCTTTGTTTTTGTACATTTTCTTTGTAATGAGCAATAGTTAAAATGCAATTGAGCTCTTATAAGACCTTATAAGACCCTTGTTAATATCACTTCACATTAAGAAGTCTAAATAATCATAAAGTTAGTGTCAGTAATGTTTCTAAGCACTACTTTCTAAGCAAACATGATAACAGTTTTTATAGATTGCTTAAGAATATTGAGACTCTATTTAAAGTATCTATGTATACACAGTATTTACGAAGTTCATCACTAACCAAAGCCATGGCAACAAAGTTTATTCTATTCTATTCTATTCTATTCTATTCTATTCTATTCTATTCTATTCTATTATATTATATTCTATTATATTATATTCTATTCTAGAACAGAACAGAACAGAACAGAACAGAGTAGAGCAGAATAGAATAGAATAGACTGTTCTGTTCTATTCTACTCTATTCTGTTCCACTCTATCCTATTCTACCTACTCTATCTGTTGTACTCTATTCTATTCTATTCTATTCTATTCTATTCTATTCTATTCTATTCTATTCTATTCTATTCTATTCTATCCTATTAGAGTAGAGTAGAACAGAATAGAGTAGAGTAGAGTAGAATAGAATAGAGTAGATAGAACAGAACAGAGTAGAGTAGAGTAGAATAGAATAGAATAGAATAGAATGGAGTACAACAGAAGGGACTACTCTACTCTATTCTACTCTATTCTTTTCTACTCTATTCTACTCTACTCAGTTCTATTCTATTCTATTCTATTCTATTCTATTGTATTCTATTCTATTCTATTCTATTCTGCTATTTTCCATAACATCCAGAATCACTTTTAAAATCATTCACGTCACTAATTATTGGCCACAATTACACATCATTCATATTTGTAATATCACAATCTGTTTAAATCTTTCTCTTTTCCATCAGTGATAAAAATCAGCTGTTAAAATGGCCGTCAGTTGCAGTGGACACACAGTGTGACACATTCTGGGCCACAGTGGTGTGATGTGTTTTCAGTTTACAGCTTTCATCACTGTACAAGTCCTGCAAGAAAAAAAAAAAAAATGGAATTCTGGAACAAGGCTTTTGGTGCCAATAAGGAGGCAGCCCCTGTGATGGAGATAGAAAGCTGATTCAGTTCTGATCCCTACTCTTCCTTCTGGGCACAAATCCAGAGGTTCATTGTGAAACGACTAAAGAAGAAGAAGAAGAAGAAGAGGGGAAAAAATCATACGTTGTCCCCTCGGGGCCTGTGAGTGCTTTGGCTAAAAATACTCCTCCAAATTTCTCAATCACACTCTGTCCTACTGCGCCACAATGCAGGAGCTTTAGAAGTTAAAAGGCGTGGAGGAATTAACACAAAGAAATAGGCCGCCATTGCAAATGACTGAAACATATTCTCCCCTCCCTCCCTCCCACCTCGGCTCCTCGTTCCTCTCTTCCTTCACTTCCTGATTGCCTTTAGAAACAGAATTAATCCTTCTGTGATCTGTGATTTTGTTTTTTTCCCTTCCCTCCTCGTTTGGGTGCGACATGAACACCCCATCCTTTCCCCAGAGCTCTGCGTCTGTGCACAGTTCACCAGGCGCTGGATATTAAGTGGAAATGAAACCGTCTTTGCTTGCTCTCTGATCCCCTTAGTTGAGATGAGTAAATAAGGAATGGTTTCAATTAGGCGGGGGGAACATAGCCGCTGGCGACTTCTTAAATTGGCTTTAATCGCTGTGTGAGCTGCTAATAATCTCATCCAGAGGCCTGTGAATACACAGGCGCTACATTTATTTATCAAGCTGAATTTTATTTATCGTGGCGTCCCCAGAGCAAAATGTTGCCCGGTGCAAAGTTTCCGTGAATCTTGCGCTGTTGAAAGGATGTTTACTCTGCCCTAAAATCATGTTATCCAAGGAGAATCGCTTTGTTTGTGCAGATGTGAGCGCAAATTAGCTACCGTCTAACTGCTGTATGGGTATGCGGTCAATCACACAGGCAATCTGCTAAACCTTACATGAAAAAACCGGCAGCCAATTACTTCTCTTCTGTCCTTTTTGTTTACCCTGGAAGAAAATTCTTGCACATAAAAACAGAGAAGAGCGTAAACTCTGCTAAAGGAATAAATCGCTTCACGACAAATGTAAGTGAAAACAGGAGGCTTTTCGCTGACAACCAACAAATTGGTTTTCTGGAAAATTGTGTTAGCGGAGCCGTCAAACAGACACTGTCATTAAGCACAGACGAGGAAACAAAAGTGGGGGAGATGTATGTAAGAATGTATGAAGAGGGAGGGATAACTGCGCCCTCAGGCTAACGGTAAGATGCATCCCTTTACTATTGTTCACGCTGGATTCGGAGGTCAGAGGTCATGATGGCTGTTATGTCGTATCGGCATCAAACAGTGATGTAAAACAAACCCCTAGTTTTTTTATTGCTTTCGTGCTACAAACCAGAACAAGAACCCACAATACTGCTGAATTGTTTAGGGGCTTTAAATGACAGTGTTATGATTGAATATAGAGCGGAAACGATGAATCAATTAAAAAAATATTAGATTAAAATTTTCCTTAATTGAAGCTCTGTTTCCTTAACTTCCACTAAACATTGGTTCCACTGTTGTGTTTCACACGAATGCTTATTGTGACGCACAGGATCAACATAAACAACAAAGAGCGTAACTCAGAAGAGATGAGGAAAAAAAGGCAGAAAATGTCTATATATTCACTTTTCTACTCTGGAACCATCACTTAGTCCTTTAAACTTAGAAGCTTTTACACAAACATTAAAAATAATCCTTATTTTTTGGTATGCTTTGTTTTAAAAATGTGGTACCATTTAAAAATTCCATCTTTCAGCTAAAGAGGTCCTTATGTTTCCACAAACAGGAATCATTTTACAGCTATTCTCTCTTAATCATGGAGCTGATGCTTTAAAACAGATGTTTTTGTCTTAACAGTGGTTAAAATGACGCTTCTATCCATGAAGCGGACGTTTTGCAGATAAATTGTATCTACTTAAAAACTCGGATTAAAATGAAATTTAGTATCATGACAATTAAGGGACATTTACTTGAATTAAGCACTAGATCTGTTTAGACTCATCTAAACAGCTGCTAACAGCATTTGTTTGTATAAAACTCAGGTTGGTTTTTCCATGAAAAAGCTCTTTAGTGCCTCCTCCACCACAACACCAACTACTGTTAGTTTAGAAATGGAGCCAGTGATCATCAGTAGAGCTCAAACAATTGATCGATTAATTGACTCAAATTGATTAAAAATATTCGATTACAATTTTCCTGAATTGAAGCTTCATTTCCATAATTTCACTGCTACTAAACATTGGTTCCACTGTTATGTTTCACATGTTTATTGTGATGCACATGACGCCAAGATCAACACAAAGTTCAATGTTAGTTCCATCTTAAGTTGGATCCACATATTGTTTATAGATGTCATTTGACTTGTTTGTTGTTAATATCTATAGATATTTTATGTATTATTTTATACTGTTGTTACTGTTGTTATTTCTATATAGATATTTTTCATATATCCTTTTGCTTTTGTACTTTTTGTGGTTGTTATTTCAGCTGGTTCTGGAATAAAATAAACATTGTTTGTCATTTTCAGACATGTTTTTTTTTTTTTTTTTTACCCATTCAAATAATCATTTAATTGAATCAAAATGAAGAAAACAATCAACAGATTAATCTACTACAAAAATAATTGACACCTGCAGCTCAACTGTAAACCACATCTGTTCATTTGTTTGAAGTTTCAGGCTGCCGACTGATTCTGACCAAACAGAATAAGTACAAACTCGTCTGGAAAACCCTGATAGTGTCCTATATTTCATATCATCCAGTCAGGAACCCTCTGGTTCTGCTCCTCCTGGTCCTCTTGAGTCAAATCCACTACAGATCATCTCCACCGTTACATCCGCCTGGCTGGGTGTAAATAGTTACAGACGCTGTTCCACCCCAGGTGTAAATAACACTGTCTGGGTGCAAATAGCATCTGCCTATTTTTATATCAATACTGTCTCAAATCATGACGTTTAATGTGAACGACATCATTCACTTTTATTGACACAATCATGGAGGTGAAATGCTCCGAGCTTTTGTCAATTCTGCACTTCCTTTAGCTCTACTGAAAATTTGAGCTCATGGTTTAGCTTTACACACTAGTATTTTACTGTCTAAAATCAATCTCAACACTCATAACAGCCTTATTTACAGTTGCTGTGGGCTGCTGCCAGATCCACAGTTTGCTATAAAAACCTTTAGGGTGCAGTTGTCGAAAATTGTGGGGAATTTTAAAGGTGATGTGCCAGATATTTAATCAGAAACTGATGAAAACACAAATGGAACTAAATGAAAAGTCAGTTTTAATTTTGCTGGAAGTTCAAACACTGCCCTTTGCTAAGATGTTCATCAGAACAACCCCTGAAAGGGCAAATCTATCGATTAATTCTGCTTTATTTTCTGAGTTGGATGTTTCAGTACATCCATAGCTCACAGATGAATTCTTGCATTATTATTCAGTGTTTATTCAAATGCAATGCAAATCAAAGACACGTGGTAAAGGTGAACGATACTGAAATGAATCAACTATAAAAAAAAGAAAAGCGGGAAGTAAAAGCTTTGACATACTGTGAGGAAAATGCGTAGTATTGAAATGGAGACTGTGTTCAGTTGAGTTTGCATTAAGACACAGAGGGAAAAGGTCTGCGAATGTGTGGATCAGCTTGGCCTCCAGACACTTCAATGTGAAGACAAACATCCAATCTGAATATGTATGTGTGAAGGAGCCGAATAAATAATAAACATCCCATCAGACGACCTTCCACATACGCCAGAACGGATTTGACTGAATCAGGACTAGTCGTTGGCACTAACATATTTACACTTGTGTCTCATATCTGGATGGTATTCAGATATGATTTATTTAAGATAAGACGCTAAATGGTATCCGTATGTGTTTTTATGATCTGCTAACCTCAGCAGATCTGAACACATGTCAGTGAACAGGACGCTTGCCAACCAACAAAAACATTCACAACATAAGACGGTAAATTCAGAAGAGTGAAGGTTAGATAGTAGCGGTGGCTGATGCACTATGACCACATACCACCACTAGGATACGCTATAGCACATGCACCACTATTTTCAAATATTCATCTAAATAAAAATAAAAATACACAGTATGTGTTTTCAGTCATGGAGTTGTTAGATATAAATTTCACCCATCCAGTGGTGTTGTGGTCCCTGGAAAAGTAGGTATACTCTCAACCCCCCCCCCCCCCCCCCCCCCCCCCGTTTTTTTTTTTTTTTCCAAGTAGTCCAGAAAAACAGCATTTTAGAAACTGACATGTAAGACTATTAGTTTACCCAAAAATCCATCAGTAGTATTTGCTCACTATTTTAAAATTATCATGACTTGATCAGAAGCAGTTTGCAGATATTACTGGTCACACAAGCAGCTGCATGAATGTGAGATACTACTGAATGGTTTGCATTAGAAGGATTTAGAGGTGGGTATACCCAGTACTGACTGAAAAATAAGTTGGTATACTCCATATACCGCCATATACCCTGGACTACACCACTGCACCTGTCTATCCTTTAAGCATTAGCCACTTTTACACAGAGATCCCGGAAAAAAGGTGAGATGGTGATCCCACCTTTTTTCCACCTTTTGACTGAATTCCATAGCCAAAGGAGTAACGGAGGTGAGACCGGCTGAACTTTTACACAGTGGACCTGCATTCTGGAACCAAAGGCACGATGACACAGCACAGTGTATGGTGTGACGTATAACCTACACTTTGGAAATAGCCCAAACATAGCGGTGTTGGCTCTCATGCTCCACAAATGTTAGCATGGATAGAGTCCTCTGCCTGAAGTGACGTCAGCTCATGGATCTCGGCGTCTCCCCAGTTTAACATCTTTCTGGTTGCATTGATATGTTTGTTTACTGTGCATGGTCCACGCTCATTTTTAAATCCCCCTGGTGCTGGGGTTGCACAGGCAATATGTCATCAAAAGGCTGGGGTGCTAATAAGGGGGGGTAAACATGACAAATTCATGGGGCCCAGCATTTGTGGGGGGCCCATAGAGCAGTGGAGGGGGTCCAGTGGATACAGGCTAGAAGTTGTAAAAATTTCATGTAAGATCCACAGTATGAGAGAGGCATAGAAGTCGGGAGTTGGATGTTGAAAGTATGTTAAGTTTCAGTTTTGTTTTCACGCTAGCATAAGTGATGTTACGTATGGACCGCACCCCCACAAACCCCCACAAACCCCCCCACCCCTGCTCTGACAGAATAACAAGATACTGAATTTTATGAAAGGGTCCATAACATTTCATGGGGCTCACAGTTGGTAGTGGCGCCCCTGTCAAAACGTCACACCTTGGTTGCGGAACAATAGGTGTTCCTTTTACATAGCATTCCAGAATCATGATTCCACCTTTATCACAGCTCTGTTACTACTTCTAGAGCAGTTACAGAGACGTGACAGAGGTGGGACCTGATGATAATAATAATAATAATAATAATAATAATAATAATAATAATAATAATAATAATAATAATAATGGATTAGATTTCTATAGCGCTATTCATTCACTCTCACATTCTCCCTCTGGTGGAGGTAAACTACATTTGTATCCTCAGCTGCCCTGGGGCAGACTGACAGAAGCATGGCTGCCAGTTCATGCCAAACAGCCCCTCCGACCACCACCGAACATTCACATGCATTCATACACCACTGTGAATGACACTAGGCAAGGTGGGTGAAGTGTCTTGCCCAAGGACATAATGGCACATCACTAGAACTGGATTTGACCCGCCAACCCTTTGGTGATTGGACAACTCTCTCTACCACATGATCCCACCGTATTGTTTGCACAGACGTCGTTCCGGAATAAAGGTGAAATATTCCCAGAACAGAAGTGCTGTGTAAAAGGAGTAATTATCAAATCATTTTTCCATGACTCTATTGTTAGTCAGGCATGTCCCTGACAAGTGTCTTTTCCACTGATAATATGGACAATGCATTTAAAGCAGGGGTGACGGTAGTACAGGTAGAACACAAAGTATTAAAAAAGCAGAAAATCAATGTAAGGGTTCAAAGAGGTCACTGATAGAAGTCATGAGCTGTCCCGCCACAGGTACATGTCCGTAGTTTTACCTACAGGCCTTGGGTGAATTTCTTTTTGGGATGTGATGTTTACTCCTGTGGGCGGTGCTTGGCCGCCTCGAGGCTCTCCTATGTCTTGTATTGCAGGGGGTCAACTGCACATGCACCATTTATAACCACAGTCTATTATGGTAGAAGGAGAACCTCAGGCACATGTAAGTTGACTGCTCACTAAATGACCAAAAACATTTTTAAACTACACTTGAATGCACATTGTATAAAACTAGCAGCATTGTACCTCTGGTGCCATTGTACGATAGCACCCTCCTGTGGTGCAACAGCGGCATTGCACCCGTACGCCCTCCCGTGTTGCAACATCGGAACACCGGGACACACGTCGGACGCAGAACGTCCATTATAGTAGGATACTCACTGGATGTATCATGTATAGCTCACTTATTTGAATATTAATGTTTTTATAAAATTATTTTTTTGTGATTCCTATCGTCTTCTTCTTCATGTGATGCAGGTGGGGTGGTGCCCTAGTGCCCTCTATTAACACTAGATGGAAAAAAAAACAGAGGACGAACCAAAAGCAGGCGAAAAAACCCCAGACAGAAACAAGAGGAGATGACATGAATCCTGATCATTTGTGTGAGACACTTTCCATAACAGGGAACAAACTGTGTAACTTCGACACATGCACAACTCCCAGACACACACAGACTGTTCTAGAAGGTACTTTTGTGCCAGATGGACTCCCTCAGTCTTTACTCCCACATTTTTTCGCCTTGTGAGAAAAACTCCAGCATATTAAAACATCTGTGGAAGTGTTGAATGTGCTGGAGCTGTTCTGCCTGTCACATTACTATTCAGTTTCACTTATCTTACTGTTTTAAATAAGCATTATCAAACATATAACAGAAGTCTACAAGTGTAAACTGACTTTGTAGCACCATAAGGCTTATATATTCAATCTTACATCTGTCATTGAGCTGCACAGATGCAAACTAAACTGCTCTAAACATGACTATTTCTGCTTGATGTACTTTGAATTATTGAAGACGTCGGATATTTGTGGATTTTACAGAATTACAACTGCACTGGTTGTTCAGAGGTTTACCCAGAATGCCTTTCTCTGTGTAGATACTGTAGGTTTATGGTCTATATGTTTTTATTTTGTTTTTGTTTTTTTGTTTTGTTTTTTTTTAGTTTGGTTTATTTCGAATATGTAACAAAACAAAGTAATCTTACTTAGTCCTTAGAAAAAAAAACAGAAGAAATCATGGACAAAAAAAAAACATATCCGTATACATGAAAGCAAAGTATGACTTCATTTGCACTTGGAGTGGGAGGAAGTATAACTTATTGAATCCCACCCCTTCTCTTTATGTTTGAGAACAGTCTCCAGTTTCAGATACAGCAGGGGTGTCAGACTATTTTTCTTTCAGGGGCCACATACAGCCCAGTTGGATTTCAAGTGGGCCGGACCAGTACAATAATAATATAATAACCTATAAATAATAATGACTCAACCTGAAAAAACTGAAATTACCTAAGAAAAATAAGTGTTTTTTTTTTTTTTTTTAAACAATATTATGCCTCAACATTATCTACACGTGTGTTCCAGATCGGATCTACAAAGGCATAAAACATACAGTAACAGGCAGAATATTGTTAAAATTGAACTTCATTTGTATTAGACATTTCAGGTTCATATTTGTTCAAGTTATTCACATTTTATTGTTGACGGATAGTTTGTTAATGTAAATATTTTCAGAATTTAATGTTTGGGGATTTCTTGCACTAAAATGTCATGTCTCATCAAGTGTGTTTATTTAATTATGTTAACGTTTAGTGTTTCTTGTCTTGTCTTAGGTTTTCACTTTTTTGTCCATGTTTTTTGACCAGTCACTTTATGTTAAGTTGGAGTCATTCACATTTGGTCCTGTCTTAAGGCGGCCTTACACTCCCTGTTTTATTTCTCTTCCCTCTCATCTCAGACCCTGACTTCCTCCCTTTGTGTGATTTTACTGCCAGTGTGGTTGTTAGCACCACCCCTGACTGGTGTCACCTGTGTTCCCCTACCTCATGTAGAAATAGTCCCTGTGTCCCTTTGTCTTGTGCCAGTTCGTCTTGTTCGGTCAGTGTGATCATGCATCCCAACCAGGTTTTTCATGTTTGTCAGTTCTGGTTCAGTTTTTCTGGTTTTATTTATCATAGTGATTCTTTTAAGTTGTATTTTAAATCCTCCTTGGGAGCGCCTTTTGTTTCATCATTTTTGGAATATTAAAATACTTTTGTTAAATGTTCATTTTCGGTGAGTCGTGCATTTGAGTCCACCAGTTTTGTGTGTCAAGGAGGTTACATAAAACAAAGAGAAAAATATGGGGTTGTCATTATTTATATGCATAATGTAGTATCATTTTGTCAATAAAACTAAATAAACCATATTTTGTTACAGCCCTATAGCTGTTATATTTAAAGAGTTAAACAAGCGAGACAGTGGAAAGATTTTGCTGTGGAAATATTTCCCTGAAGGTTACCATTACTTAATTAAATACCATGCATCTTAGCATAATTTAGCTACATTAGCAAATGCTGGCGTTAACTCAGTATTACATTTTACAGTCTGTTAGCTGGTGTGATAAAGAGTTATAAACTGTATAAATAAATAAATAAATAATTGAAATATTGTGCCAAATAACATAACATTTTCAGTAATCACTCCTCATTTTTCACAAGCTGCAGCCGCTGGTCAAACTAGAGTCATGTTTGGTTTCAACCAAACTAAAAAGGCTGGTTTCTTCATCATTGTGCAGATTTAGGTAGCTTTTCAGATGAGTGAGACCCAGGAAAGTTAAAGTTTTGGCTTTTTTTATGTTAAATAATTGCCTTGATTGTAAACAGCATGCATGCAACAGTTGTTTGGTTGTTTTTTTTTCAGATAGACTCAGGCAGGGTGTCAAACATGTGGTCTGTGGACCAAAACTGGCTCACCAAAGAGTCCAATCCAGTGCATGGGATGAATTTATAAAAATTACACTTAAGATATTAACAGTCAAGTGTGTTGAACTGGTTTTAGTTCAGGTTCCACATACAGACCAGTTATGATCTCAAGTAAAAAAAAAAACAAAACCTAAAATAATGACTCCAAATGTTCTTCTTGATTTAATGTGAAAAAAAAATGTATATTACATTATACCTGAATAATTACAACTTTAAAATTTTCTGTGATTTAGTGTAAAAACAAAACAAAACAAAACATTAAAATAAATATTTACATTAATGAACTATCTTTTAACAACATGTGAATAACCTGAAGAAATATGAACCTGAAATGTCTAAAGAAAATTAAATGCAATTTTATCAATATTCTGCCAATTATTAAATGTTTTGTGCCTTTGTAGATCTGATCCATAATGCACATGTATAAATGATAAGTTGAGGCATAATATAGTTCAAACGGCACTTTTTTTGTGTGTGTTATTTACATCTTTTTTTTTTTTGATAGTTTGTAAATGTAAAAAATTTCATAATTTAATGTTATTTTTTGCACTAAAATATAAAGAAAAGTTTGGAGTTGTCATTATTTATAGGTTATTATGTTATTATTTTACTGGAGATCAGACTGGGCTGAATGTGGCCCCTGAATGGAAATGAGTGTGACACCCCTGGATTAAGTTTTTTATTTTTTATTTTTTTTAATGGAATGTCCTTTGCCGTGGGCAAAGATTTATTTATTTATTCAAATCACAGTATATCAGCTTTGGAATAAAGAGGGTTTCTGTTTAAATATGTAAAATCTGCTTTGGTGGAGTTTGTGTTGAAGTCAGTGATACGCTCAGAGCTGAGTGTGTGTTGACATTAGTGTCTTCAGTTACTGCGTTATCTCCCTGGTAGTGTTGAATAAAGTAGTGGAAAGTCACACTGGAGTAAAAGTACAGGTACTCTACCAAAAAATTACCTTGGTAGAACTTCAAGTCACTAACTGAAATACTACTCAAGTTAAAGTCTTTAAGTATCTAGTATTTACTGTACTTAAGTATAGCAAGTAATTACAATTAACTGTACCCAAGTAATGAAAGCAAAAGCACAAGTACAGTAAATGTTAATAACAACTAAAGGTGTCAGAATGTTGAATATTATAAAGTTTATCCAGGATTTTAAAACATGGTAAAGTAAAAGAAAAGCAGACAAAATATTGAAAATGATGCCTAAAACACACACTTCAAAAACAAGGTTTCAAAAACCTAAACAGAAGTAGGCTACTGCTGGGATTATAAATGTCAGAATAATTAAAAAAAAAAGAAAGAAAGAAAAGAAAACTATGAAGCTTATGTGGCTCCTCAGAACATGGAGCCTACATTACAAAGGAATCCAAAGTCTGAACCACTGACATAAAACCAACCTGTTTTTTTTTTGGTTGTTGTTGTTTTTTAGCTTCATTCAACTCTCTCCCACACCCACAGATCACCCACAGGATGAGTGTGGACCGTCGTTTACACACTAATGACAAATCATCTTCCTGACTTTGTTGCAGGCACCGGTAATCTCAGCGGTGAAAACATCAAAGTTCCTTTAACCCTTTCATGAGAACCTTAGTCAAGATTTTTTCTTCGTTGTTTTTATTCCTCCTTAGGCATGAAAAAAAAATGTGATTGAGTTTTTTTCTTTTTTCATGTAGTTACAAAAATATCCACTCAGCTACATCATGCATAAAATTTTTGAAGCAAAGAAATTTGTATTTAAAACCCAATATCAGATATGAAAAGAATGAATTAAAAACATTTTTAATGCTGCTAATCTGATGTTTTCTCACATTTTAACATATTCTAATACTAGTTATTACTCACTTCATGGAGATAATAGGTAAAAACCTTTCTGATGAGAAAACCCCCCCAAAACTGTTAATTACAGTCTAACAATTAACGACTGATTTACACTAAAACATGTTACTGTGTTCCTGCAGATCAGGTTTATTAAGAACAGCAAAGTTACAGTAATGGTCTGAATGTCAGTGTATGGGGATGATGCATGAGCGTCCACTGTGTTGGCTGATATGGAACTAAAACAACAAAATCCATGAATATACAAGAGAACAGCTGTAGAATAACTGTCCACTGGAGTGACCTCTATGCATGAAAGGGTTCATGAATTTTTTGTAATGAACAGCAATACCATGAATTAAAATGCATCAGAGTAGAAGTATGTAACTGAGTTAGGAAATGTAGTCAAGTAAAAGTGGAAGTAAAAAGAATAAAAAAATACTCAGTAAAGTACAAATTACCCCAAAACATACTTGAGTACAGTAGTGGAGTATTAGTACTTTGTTAATACAACACTGCTCCCTGGCACCCAAACTTAAAAATATATTACAAATCGTCATAACATCTACATTTGTTTATATTCCTCTAACACAGTGGTTCTCAATTTTTTTCCCCTTTTGAAGAGCAAAAAATCTCCAGGCCTCCCTCAACCTCAACTACATTGTAACAGTGGTGAAATTATAACTGATATTGAAAGAAACCTCAATATTGTAACAATACTTTTTTGCTTTTCCTTGAATAATTTGTTGTGCAAATTAAAAATATCAGTATCAATTTGCGTGAATAATACAAATAAACTCAACCAGACTGAAACTGAGACAATATTTTTCCAAATAAAACAGGAAATGCTCAATTATCTTACAACCTTAACAATGAAGTTACTTTTTTTTTAGAACAAAAAAGAAATTTTGGTAAAAAAGATGAACATTTGAACAGTATCAGTGGCTGCGATGAACCCGTTTCCATTGCACATCTCAGAACATGAAAGTGCAAACAGTACAAACTGTGCAAAAACAGAAACACTGCACATGTTTTTTTTCCAGTCCAGTCCTCGTCCATTCTCCAAACTTAAACTCTTTGTCTAGTCTAGTGACAGATCACCATGGCAGTAGATTGGTTTGTTGTACGTCCCTAAAATGAGTCCAGGGTAGAGCTGCACAAAATAACGACATTCCGATATACGTGTGTGCAATAATCACATCGCAGGTCCTGCAATGTCGGAGGTAAATGAACTCAACATGTTCTCATCTAATTTCAAGGGTACCTGACACACACTGCACACAGCGATCACCAATCACAATCGTTCTTAATCAGTTTGGAGTGAGTCGCTGGTAACAATATTGAAAAATGAGCAACGAGCAAGAGAAAATCACCGTAAATGAAGACTTGGTGCTGAAAAGAAAAGCAACATTGGTTATCTGGAATTATTTCAGCTACAAGGATGATACTGACTACTACTACACGTGTTCTGTGTCGACAGTGCCTTACACCTGTCGCCACAAGAGGAAACACAACTAAAGCGCTTTGGGTGTCTAGAAAGGCGCTATATAAATCCAATCCATTATTGTTATTATTATTATTATTATTATTATTATTATTATTATTATTATTATTAATTTGTTTGACCATTTACGTTGGCACCACACAGCGTGGGGCGCTGATAAGGGGGGGTAAACATGACAAATTCATGGGGCCCAGCATTTGCGGGGGCCCATAGAGCAGAGGAGGAGGTCCAGTGGATACAGGCTGGAAGTTGTGAAAATGTCGTGTAAGATCCGCTGAATAAAATGAGAGTCGGACGTTGAAAGAATGTTAAGTTTCAGTTTCATTACGATAAGTGACGTTTTGTATGGACCACACCTCCACATACAAGACAGCAAGCAAAGTTTATTTATATTGCACCTTTCACAGACAAGAGAAGTCACAAAGTGCTTCACAAAAGATAATAAAATAGAAATAAGACAATAAAATACAAATAACAACACAGAAAAAATTACAATCATAAAAAGGTGTAAATTTAAAATAATCAGTTGGTCATATAACAATTCTTTATCTACTGCATACATGCGTACATACACCCCCCCCCCCAGAACAGATCGACCTCAGATTGAATTTTATGAAAGGGTTGGTAGCAGCGCCCCTGCACACAGCTATCATATCCTCCTGAGTATTTTTTCATATCGCAATATATATTGTAGAGTTAAAAAAAATCACGTTGTCAGTTTTTTCCAGCATCGTGCAGCCCTAGTCCAGGATGCTCCAACGCTAAAACCGTCAGATCCACCTGCTACATGTTCTAACCTGCAGAACTCTGACTCTGATACTAACCCTCCTAAAATAAAAGCCTGGTGCTTCCTGTGGTTGAAACTAACGACCACAGGAACTATTTGAGGAAACTCATTAAAAGGTTTGAAATAAGACAAATGACAACCTCCGTTATCACCCTGTAGTCACATGTGGCCTTTACCGTAACATTTAACCCTTTGCTGCATCAGTGGAACCTGTGTGTTGGGTCCAACGCCTATAGACACGTTTCACTTTTCACGAATAAATCAAACTAAGGGTCTCAGAACTTTGAATTGTAATCCTTTTTCTGACAGCGGCTCACTTCCCCTTTTAAAGCCATCTGCCATGTAAGCACCTCTGAGCTGCAGCCTGCTGCATTTCCATCACTCAACACATTTAAAAATAAATGAGTAAATATGAAATTAATAAGCTGAAAGATTGAAGTGCCGAGGCTGAGCACACACACACACACACACACACACACACACACTGCACCGCCTCTGGGAGAAAGACTTCCACCACATTTGCATTGGAGGGAAGAGAAAATAGCCTGGCATATATTATCCACCCACTGCAACTCATTTCTGATCCTGTTCCTCTTATCATCCACGTCTTCCATTCCATGATATTAGCTCACCTCATCATGATTAGAGAACGGTTTGTTTCTGTTAATAGTAATGGCTCAATTAGTGGCTGACGTGTTCAAACTGGTCCACAGCATTGAGACGACACACCGAAGACATGGATTAAAAACACTGCAGTCCCACAGAGGACAGCAGGACCCTCCGTATCGGACCCTAAACAAGACCTGAACTGAACATTTACGGAACTTCAGTCAGAAAACAAGAAGCGTTTCACTCAGAGTCATCAGATCATTAACACTGGGTTGTATGAGGTTCATGACAGCATCCAACTGTGTTACCTGTAATACAGTGTTTTTCAACCTTGGCATCAGGACCCCTCGTGGGCTCGCCTGGAATTCTTTTTTTTTTTTTTTTCTTTTTTTTTTTTTATGGGCTCAACTGGCTGACAGGCAGCTGTCTGTACCGATAAGGCAGCAGCCAACACCAACTGTACTCCCAGTCATCATTGCCCATTTTTCTGACACCTTTGCTTGTGTATCCTCTTTCATTTGGACATTTTACCAGGGAGTATCTCACACTACTTTTTTTTTTTTTTTCTACTTGTCTTGTCCAGCGTCCTAACAGCAGAATAGTGGTCTGGTTCCTCCCGGTGCTGAACAAATTGCTTTGCCAAGGGTAACTTCATAAAGTATATGAAGCGCCCTTTGATATTCTACTGTGTTTATTATGAGTTTTGTTGAACCACATTTCGATGCCAGACCTGACGGGGGTGGGGGGGGTAGAAGAAGGGGAGAGAACAAGAGAGAAGAAGGTGATGAAGAATTCAAATGGGGTCGCCTGAAATTTCTAGTAATTGATGCAAAAAAAAGTATAAATTACTAATAAAAAAATATTTTTTTAATGATTCAATATAATTTTCATTATAATTAAAACACCACACATTTGTCCTACTAAAAATCAAGTTCAAATAAAATGCAGGATATAATATCTGAGAGGGTGTATCTTGATTGACCTGATCGTGTGACCGCATTCGTTACTACGCTTCAACCTGCCCGGACACAGTTGCGGGCTGAACAGAGAATGGAACGATTTCTTCGCCTGCCTGGCCCCGCTAAGACATCTCAAAGAGAAAGATGTCTCCGTTTTGAATGTCTGGGATTGCTAGAAATTTGCTATGTTAAAATGGGGTCACAAGCCAAAAAAGGTAGGGAACCACTGCTGTAATAGGTCACTGTCACGTTCAGTTTAAA
Organism: Sphaeramia orbicularis; assembly: GCF_902148855.1. Classification (NCBI taxonomy): domain Eukaryota; kingdom Metazoa; phylum Chordata; class Actinopteri; order Kurtiformes; family Apogonidae; genus Sphaeramia; species Sphaeramia orbicularis. The sequence goes on from NC_043972.1 coordinate 48,695,367, forward strand.
AAAGCACCGGCGACAGATCTCATATTAACCCTTACACTTCCATGCATAAAACACTTTTATTTTGCACAATTCAAATTAGCGTTGTTCACTGAAGCATGAAAACTGACCCAGGACACTGGTGTCAATCAAGGGAGAATTACAAAGTCAATAAATACATATGACCAGATTTTCAAAATGTCTTCGAATTTTGGTTTTATGTTGTTTTTCTCTGAGAGTCTACTTTTTTCTGACATACCCTGTATATAATATATTGGACTGAGGAACCATCAGGTCATCCAGCGGAATCTGAACTTCCCTTCTGAAGCTCTTAGGTTGAAATTGTGCAATGTTGGCTTTTTGGAGCCTGAAGTGACCATATTTATAAAAAAGAGGAAGAGCTGTAGGAATGAATCATCGAGGGGCCAGAGGTGAAATAATGATGAAACACCTACAGACTCAGTTCAACATTAAACATTATCAAGCATCGAATAGAAAAGCCATTACATTAGAGTTCAGTCAGTGGAACCTATTAACCATAACTACTAAAAACATCTGTTTTATTTAGGGATGTCAGAATTAACGCATTAACATGGATTAATCCATCATCATGATTAATCTGATTAAAAATTTTAACACAATTAACCCATCTGCATCCAGAATGAATCTGAACGTCTCTGACAAAACCTTTGGGTCAGTTTGTCAGAGTAGAGTTAGTGTCCACGTGAACAAATGGACAGTTGATCCGGTGGTGACAGGCAGCAGAACCAACCCATAAAGATAGAAGACACTAAACAGCATGTTGGCCCTCTGGATGGAAATATGAGGATGAAAATAAACAAAACGGAACAGATGTTTACAGTTGTTTAGTTTAACTGTTGAAGGTGTTTAATAAACAAGTTAAGTGCATATATATTTCCTTCTTTCTTGAGTGTATTTGCTCATGCAAAATGAAACACGATTAATATAGATTAAAAATGAATGATTTAATCGGGATGAATCAAAATTAATCCACAGCAACCCTGTGATTAATCTGATTAAAAATTGTAATTGTTTGACAACACTCGTTTTATTAAATTAAAAGAAACTCTGAAAGGCTTTCATGCAGACTTGTCAATCAAAACCTGACAGTAGACATCAAAACCTTCTGTATGACCTGAGATTTAATCAATAGAACAATAATTTAAAGAAATATCCAGTTACGTATTAGAGGATCCAAATAAAACAAACTCACTCAGCTGTTGGTTTGTTCACCAGTAAGAGTTGTTGTGTGATTGTACTGAGATACCAAGACTTAAATAACAACATAAATACCAACAGGATCCAGTTTTTATACTTAGTTTTTATAGTTTTTATACTCACACATAGTTTACACATTTTATATGCATATTTACTATCCTCTGTATATATCGCCTGTTAGTATTTATTGCTGCTGCCTGCTGAGCCAACTGCATCTACATTTCATTTTTGATGTAAAATCTGGAATGACAAATAAAGTCTGTCCAAGTCTAAGTTCAGATGATCTTTAAGGACTGGCCTTTTTCTGAACCCATTACATCATGTTATTAGTCTATTTCCGTGAAGTAAAATAAATATGTCTGCACTAGAGCTGCACAGAAAAGTTGTAGGAGGTTTAGAATGAAGCTGCTACATGGTCATGAAGACGACAGAAAACAGAGAATGAATGGGACCCTCCATCACTGGAGGTAAATACACAGATGGACTTCTTAAAAGTATTTCCAGATGTAAGATAATTATCATATTTGTACAGTAATTTTGCCCTTTGTACAATAAATCTATAATACTGTCATGACCTAGCACAGAGCTGTAACAAAAGGACCAAACACAACAAGTACGGTTAACCAAACATTTATTATAAGTGGTAAAAGAAAGCAAAAATAATCCAACCAAAAGACCAGAACCAAAACTGAAACCATACCTGCCCAGATGACAAACAACTCAAAGCACAAGGGAACAAAGGTCTGAATGAGCAGGGAACAGACCAGACCCTGAATGCCTCTCAGGCTTTCTGGCCACACCCCAGGAGATGGCCGGAGATAGAGCGCCTACAGGCCCTAGAGCTAGAGCAACTAGATAAAAACCAAGAAAAACAAAGGCTGGGCCGTGACAGTGGTAAGTGAATGGGATCTCATTGTCACACATATTTTTTTAGCTTTTATTGACCAATGCTTTATTTCATCTATTCATTTGTTAACCCTATAACGCCAAACGTATCATATTTGATACATGAGTTTTGAAGCCCTCTACATGATCAGTGTGATTTTTTTTTTTTTTTAATAAAACCTGATGTATACAATTAGATACATGCAATACACAGATAATCCACCAGGGGGGAGGAATTTGTTCACTAGAGGCCTTTCCGGTGACACTACAAGACTGTCATTAATGAGGAAGGAGGTAGAACTTTGGCAATTTTGAAAAGGAATTACCAATTTGTTAGACATGTTTTTGTTTGTTCAAAAATAATAATATTTGAGCACTAAGACCCAATGTATCAAATATGATACATTATTGAAACTCATACATGGAAATTGATATTTTTTTTAAAAAAATTTGGGTTGTTCAGAAGGACCAATAAAGGCTCTGGTTTCAAAGAACTGGAATTTTCTGTCAATGATTTAAGGGGTTCAGGCTTTAGAGGGTTAATATTTCATTTATTTTTATTTCTTGTCTTTGAACACAACCCTTCTCATGTGACGACACAGCTGTCCTCAACATTAGAATATATGATGAAATCTAAAATGTGCAAACCTTTAAGTTAAGAACTTAATTCTTTCCAAAGTACAGTGAAATGGAATAAAATAATAACTGCTGAAACATTAGTATTAGAATTACAGCTGTACTTTGGTGACTTGATGTAATTCTTTTTTCTATGCAGCTTCATAAAAATCTCTATAATTTTCTCTAATGTTAATTACAATACATCTTTCATCAGAAATGCTCTTTTACATTCTATAAATGTAAAAGACATTACATTTCCATTATTTTGGTCTCATCTGGATATTCACCATCTTTCAGCTTTGGATTTCTAGTTGAATGTAAAGGGGAACAAAAAGATAATTGCTGATATAAACCTGTGAACTTTGATGAAGTCTTGATAAAAGCAATAAAATAATACTATAGTGTAATTGGCCTTTTGGAACTGAAGGTGCCACCTCTCTCCTCCCTATGTGAAGCAGTCATATCGTTATTCAGTGTCCAATTAAAATGGCCTTAGTGTCGTCAGGAGCTCTTGACTCCGGTGAGGACCACCTGCAGACCCTCGCTCAGCCTCAGCAGCCTCCAGTCATTAGCCTTCATACAGACCCCGAATGGAAATGCCAGTAACTACTCCATCCTCCTCCTCCTCCTCTCATTTTTTCTCTCTCCTCTGGTTTCTCTCCCCCCTCTGCTACAGGAGGGGGGTGAGGGTGTGTGTGTGGGGTGGGGGGGGTCTCTCCACTCTGCACATTTAGCCTATTTTTCTTCCTCTCCTCTCTGCAGGGAATCCACCCGATTCTCTTCAACTCTCCCTCTCTGTCTTGCTTTTACCACTGTGCTCATGCAACCTCTCCACCCCCCCACCCCCACCCCCTTCTGCCCCCTCCTCCCCCTCCCCGTCCATGCATTCACCGTGCAGTGTTGAGGAGAGTGAAGTCTTTGAAGGGTCAGTTTGCTCTTAACCTCTTTCCTGCTTCCACTAGGAGTCTATTTTCTATATTTTTCTCTCATCCTGTGTGGACCAGGTTGGACTGTATCTGCTGATGTGGAGTCAAAGAGCTGAGGAAGCTCGCAATAACCGAACACACACCAGTATTACATGCATTCATCAGTCAGTGGGGATATGACATTTTTCTTGGGCAAATTTTTTAACCTATAAAGACCCAAATATTCACCACAACTAAAAGCATCTACTGATCAAAACTGTTGATCCACTAATCCTACCAATATATGTGTGTAATTGGTGGAAAATACATTTAGTCATTATTATTATTTTTAATATTATTATTATTACTTACATACTTACTATTACAGTTATCCCTTTATTATAACTTATATTCTGTGATTATTAAACTATATATTTACAAATACAAAATTCAGAGGATAATATTATAATAAACATTGATAAATAACCTGGTAAAGATTTTTTTTTTTTAATCATCTGAAAGTTTGGAAGACAAAAGTAGTTGTGGATTTTTAAGGGCTAAACACTAAAAGTCTATTCACTAAGAGAACAAAATGAGGATTAACCAATAAAGATCCACTGCTACTTTTGTGTCAGTTCCCAAATGAATTTTTTGAATTTTTGTGTTTTCCTATATTTAATTTACTGATCAAGTTGATGTTCACAAAAGCTGTGATTAAAGTTGAAGGTTATTATATCGGCTAAATTTTACATAGGGGTCAAATGAGTGGCCATTTTTGTCAAAAAAAAAAAAAAAAAAAGTTGTGTTGAAATAATGCTCATAAATTTGTGCACAGACTACTGATATTATTTGACAGGGGAAGCTATATTTTCAGAAATATTGGATTTTGAATAGCATATGTATGTGAAAACTTTTGCTGGTGGACGGACGTGACATTACCCATGATGATCTGGTCAGTACCAGTACTTTATTAGTAATAAACTTATATACTTACTATTGCTAATTCTCCTCTTATTCATAAATGTTAGTATTGTGGATCTAAAACAATAACAGCTGACACAAAAACACAAAATGTGGCAGTGGACGGATGTGACATGGTTGTTACAGACCCCATCATACTGATGCTCGGCAGCCATGTCACCGTTTCCACAAATGATCCCTTTGCAAAAACTAGTATCAGAATTATTTATTGTATAGTTTATCATCATACTAAAGAGTAAATAACAATATAGAATTGTTATTTCTTCATAAAAATGCTTATTATTAGAAAACTGTTGATTTAAAAAGTGACGTGTGACATTCTTAATATAGGTATTGGCGTAACATAAGCAGGATGGATCAGCACCATACGCCATACTGCAACCTGTAAAAATAAAACATGTGATAGATAGTATATAATCTTGGAAGAAAAACTGGGGAATCTAAAAGAACAGAATATTTGTTTTTCAGGTAAATTCAGTTCAAATATAACTTGGCCATTTGTGACATGAAAATATAGCATTAATTGTGATGAAATTGGACATTTTTGAGCTGAAAACAGTTCATATGACCATCAACATGTTGCAACAGAACTGAAATCCTGTAAATTTGCATAACTTGCATTTACCAACACAAAGTTCCTGTGGGGATTCACTTAGATTGATTTCTTATGCACAAAGACACAAATAAGAGCTCTAAGCAAATTTTAGCCGATATCAAAAATCGAGAAAACTGAAAAAACATGACTGTTTTGTAAAATATATCCTTAATTGAACATAAACCCAGTGTTTCCATCCACTGTCATTGATCCAACTCCACTGGTTTTACTGGTGAATCAATGTTGTAGAAGATGACAGTGTGTCCATGGTAACTACAGAGCCTCTGAACGTCCGAATGGGTCATATCTGATAACCATGAAAAGATGACAAACTGCATTTTACACCAATTATTTCCATGTATTGATAGGATTAGTGGATCAACAGGTATTAAACAGTTACATCAATAGATCGTTTTGGTCATCGGAGGATGTTTGGGTCTTTATGGGTTAAAACTGGGAGAAAATTACAAGATTGAGACAAGCCTAACTCATCTTCAAACAATGAAAACACCACTAAAACAGTTACTCAATACCTACTAAATATTCGTAAACTGGGACATTCTTCAACTGGTCTCGATCCTAAAATAAGAAAAACAATCATGTTCCTCTGTTGGAATATTAAGAAAACTGGTGTTTTAGCTTGTTAATGGTTAAACCTCAGACTAATCCCAAACAGTAGCTGGAATAAAAAGATTAAGTTAGTTATATTTTCTTCTTTTCCTAGATTAGACTAAATTACTACTATGTTTATAAACGTAAAATAACACTTGAAGTAGTCCTGTTTAAGGGAAGATGGTTGTGTTGGAGACGTTGTAGGAACTCAGGATTCACATAAGGACTTGAGTCCAAAGCAGAGAACTCAGTGTTCAGCCAGTTATTATAGAAGGAGGGAACACGACTGGATTCTTAGATTAGAAATAGCATTAACTAACGTCAACAAATAATTATCTCCCTGCACAAAACAGACACACATGTAAATCTGAACCATTCAACACATTCTTTTTTTTTTTTTTTTTTTAAATGTGCCATCATTTATACTGTATATTTTATACACACTATATATATTCTAAGCTGATTTGAATGGCTTTGATGATTATAATTTGAAATGCAAATTGTACTTGAACATATAGTCATGGTACAGTGTCCATAAAGCAGATAAATCCATGTTTCACACTGACACTCAGCTCTGATGGTGTGATTATAAATCTGCACACAGGAGAAAATGTGTGTTTGAAGTTAAAACATGAAACGGTATTAACCATAAAGACCCAGTGCTACTTATGTGGCAGTTTCCAAATTATTTTTTCTCTGTATTTAACCTTTCTTAAGTGATTTATATTTTATTATAATATTACCCTTTGTATTTTGTGTTTCTTCAATGAAAATCAGGTATTTTCCTGTATTTAATTTATTGATCATGTAGATCACAGGTGTCAAACATGCAGCCCGGGGGCCAAATCCAGCCCGCCAAAGGATGCAGTCTGGCCCGTAAGATAGATTTGTGAAATATAAAAGTTACACTGAAGATATTAACAATCGAGGATATCAAAATCATTTTAATTCAGATTCCACATACAGACCAATAAGATATCACGTGGGTCAGACCAGTGAAATAAAATTGTATTAAACCTATAAATAATGAAAACAGCAAATTTTCTCTTTGTTTTGGTGTAAAAAAGTAAAATTACAAGAAAATGTTTATGTAAAAAAAAACTGTTATTTTACAAAAAATGTGAATAACCTGAAATGTCTTAAGATACAAACATGCAACTTTACCAATATTCTCCCTGTTATTAAATGTTTTGTGTATTTGTAATTGTAATGTAAGTTGTAACGCACATGTGAAATTGATAAACTGATAATCTGAGGCAGAATATTGTTAAAATTGCAGTTGTTTTTCTTAAGACGTTTCCAGTTGTTCATGTTATTCAGATTTTTGAAGATGTAAACATTATCATAACGTAATTTACTCTTTTCACTGTGATTATTTTACTGGGCCGGCCCACTTGAGATCACATTGAGCTGAATATGGCTCCTGAACTAAAATGAGTTTGACACCCCTGATGTAGATGTTCATAAAACCACAGATTAAAGTTAAGGGTTATTACATCAAAAACTGAGAAAATTGATGAAAAACGTGACTTTTTCAGCAAAGATATCATTAACTGAACATAAATCCAGTGTGTCCATCCACTGTCATTGATCCAACTCCATGGGTTTTACTGGTGAGTCAATGTTGTAGAAGATGATGGTGTTTCCACGGTAACTACAGAGCATCTGAACGTCCAAATGGATCATATCCGATGACCATGAAAAGATGACAAACATTGTTTTCCACCAATTATTTACATGTATTGATAGTTTTAGTGGATTATTAAACATTTACATAAGTAGATGTTTTGGTGGGTGGTGGATGTTTGGGTCTTTATGGGTTAAAGATGTGGAAAATATTCGACTAAATTCTTGTTTGTATCTGAATGTGCTGATAAGTCCAAATGCCTGTGTTGGGTCTATATGTGGTTCTTGTTCGGTTCTGTTAAACAGATGTAGTAAAGACTTAGGCTTCATTTCCTCAGGCTGCAGACGACAGCCTTGTGCAGATGGAATCAGACTTCGGTGCAGTTTACTGTCGTATCTGTGTGGAGTGTGAACAGTTCGGACCCTCTGTCTTTTCACCTCTGTGATGAACTGTGGAGGCCGGTGTCGACTAATCCCCGTCTCTGCCTGACTCTGGATCCTGGTGAGTTTTTCTGTCTCTGAATCTCTCTGAGGTCCTGCATGGCGTCATTAGCAGTCGGGGCTCAGAGTGCAGCTCGGTGGGGCCCCGGGGCCAAAGCTTTGTGCCTTAATTACCCGCCTAATGAGTCACTGGGAAAGTCAGTGGGCATGCTGGTGCCTTGGTACACCCCCCACCCCCCCTTCTGTCACACACAAACATACACACTTGAACTACATTCACTCATACTGCACCTCATAATGTTATATTTTCAAGCAGTGACTTGTTAACACACACACACACACACACACACACACACAGTCTGACACACTAGGACTCAACTGCATCGACCTAAAAACTGCAGGGCTACTCATTTACTCGTTCACTTATTCACTCATTACTTGTTCATTCGTTCACTCATTCACTGTCTCTGCTACTTGCATATACATTTTAACCTTTAAAGACCCAAACATCCACCATCCACCAAAACATCTACTGATTAAAACGGTTTAATACCTGCTGATCCACTGATCCTATCAATCCATGTAAGTTTGCCATCTTTTCATGGTCATCATATATGACCCATTTGGACGTTCAGAGCCTCTGTAGTTACCATGGAAACACCGCCATCTTCTGCAACAATGATTCACCAGTAAAACCCATGGAGTTGGATCAATGACGTGGAAGGACATACTTGGTTTGTGTTTAGTTATTGATAGATTTAGCTTAAAACATCACTTTTTCTTCAGTTTTCTCTCTTTTGATTTAATAAACTTTGAATTTAGTCTGAGCTTTAATAAACATCTGCATGATCAGTGGATTAAATAGTGAAATATGTGAATAATAGCAATGGATTAACTTCTATAATGCTTTTCCAGGCACCCAAAGCACTTTACATTATTGATCCACTATTCATTATTCCCTCTCACATTGTCACTCTGGTGGTGGTAAACTACGTTTGTATCCACAGCTGACCTGGGGAAGACTGACAGAAGCGTGGCTGACAATTCACACCAAACGGCCCCTCCAACCACCACCAAACATTCATACGCATTCATTCAGGACACAATGGCACATGATTAGGGCAGAGTGGGATTCGAACCTGAGCCATGGTTGCCCCATACAAATACAAAATACAGAGGATGGTATTGTAATAAATGGTGATACATCACTTAGGAAACATTAAATGGCAGAGAAAAACTCATCTGGATGATGCCACAGAAATAGTTCTTTAAGGTTGTATTATGTGGTAATCTGACATCTAACAAACATTAAATACTTATATAGTTTTATTAACACACAATTATATGAATAAACCTCTTAAAATGACTGACCTTGTCCTTATAATATGTGGAGTCTGAGAATGAAATTGTACCAAAACCCATGTAGTTTGATAAATGACAGTGGATGGAGACACTGGTTTTATATACAGGTAAAGTTACAGTTTATGATGGATTTTTCTAATAAAAAAGTCCTCTTTTTCTTCAGTTTTCACTGATCTGATATATTAACCTTTGAATGTACTCTGAGCTTTTAGGAACATCTACATGATTAGTCAATTAAATATAGAAAATTACAAGATTTTCACGGAAAAAAAGCTAAATTCAGAGGACAACATTAAAACAAATGGTGATAAATCACTTGGCACAGGTTAAACAGATAGAATTCATTTGGGAACTGCTATAAAAGTAGTACTGGCTCTTTATGGGTTAAAGGCCATTCAGCATCTCACTCATGTAAAAGGCTTCCATATTTCTGAAATGGAAATGTTTAAAGTCTATTCCTGAATGACGGGAACATAATATACTTGATCATACATTACTGCAGGAAGTTTCATTAGTTCACATTTCAGCAGGATGGTTTCATTCCACCTCATACAAATCCAACCCCATTAACAGAGGAATATTTCCATCAAAGATTTGCAGTGAATCTAATGGAACAAAGCCCCCCATCCACCCATCCACCCCCCCACCCCCATCAGTTCAACACCCAAGTATGTCTTTCAGCTTCCAATTACAGCATGATTCCAGATTTTAGGGATTTTCTTTCATTGACTTAACGTTCCCATTTCCCAAAAAGACTTTTTCACTTACTGAGAAACAGGCGCTGAAGTCTCTCAGTCACTCACATCACAGCCACGGTGGAACTTTATTGACCAAAGCCAGCGTTCATTAAAATTCTGAAAATATCTGTAAACATGGCCTGAACACATGCAGAGGAAGCCCATCAGAAGCACCAGGACGTTTCCCTGTGGTCTGAGGCTCGTTCTGACCCGCTGTGAACAGTCAATGTGACAAGTGATGATGTCGAAAACAGGGATGAGCCGACAAACCTCCCACAACCCACACATCAGCCATGAGCGTCACTATGACACCATGTACGCACTCATCATATCCCTCAGCAACAGACACAACAGTCGACCTGTTAATTCAGACGTGTGATGGTGAAACAGATGGACAACAAATGGACAATGGTTAAGATCATCAACACCTTCACCAGTGAAGGAATAAGTGACAATCCTGAGGCTACGTTTACACGTAGCCGGGTATCTGGCAAAACAGAGATGTTTTTCTGCGTTTGTGCCCATTGTTTACACAACAACGATGACTGAAAACAATGGTTTCTAAAAACTCTGGCCAGACGGGATTTCGGCAAACCTCCATTTCCACATTTGTGTGTAAACAAAGGGAAACGGAGGTCTCAGACAGTCACAGTTTTCTACTGAAATACATTTGCGTCACATGTGCAACTATTGATTCATTTTGCAGTCGACGTTCTCCTGGTTGATTTATAATCTAACGCTACATTTATCAAAAGCTCGACTTCTTTATCACAGACAAATGATGTTGGTGCCATGATTGTAACGTGTAGAAGGTTAACAGAAGTAAAGTTTTGTTGTGATTTTTTTCAGGATTCTGATTGGTTAATGGTACTCAATCATCTCACCACACTGTCATCTACAGGCTTGGCATGCTCTTGACGATGTAGATATACAGGGCTGTGTAAACAAAGATTTTTCTGAAAGTGGTCACATGTGCACGAGTTTTTTTTTTTTTAAACGGAGAGGGAAAAATATAATTTTCTAAAATATCTGGCTACATGTAAATGTAGCCTAACACATTGTCTGAATCACAGGGTGAGAGAATAATTCTGCAACTGGGCGACTATTTCAGTGGGAACTTAACAACAACTTCAACGATGACAACTTAACTCATAGATCTGAATGGGAAGTTCTGTTGTTTCTTTGTGTTTTTTAAGGATAGAGCCATCGTAGTGTATTTTCTAGATTTTTACACTTGCTTAAATTCACCAATTTACAGTATTTTCCAATAATACAATCCTCAAGTGCTTTATATGAACATGTTCAGAACATCTCACCTTTATGTATTATTGTCCTAAAGCACTGTAGGAAGAAATAATTCAGCCCAAATGCTGAAAATCCGAAGATTTGGAAATGTTCAAATCTCTTGTAAAAACACACTTTCATTCACATGGACGAAGTGTTCTGGTGTTAAAAGAGACTTAACAAAGTCTGAGCTTCACAAAAATGGTGAAATATTTCAATAAAATAATAGATAAGTGTAGAAAACATGTCTAAAATGATATTTTGTAAGACTGTTTCTGGAGAATAAATGTTGTCGGCCTCCATTAGATATATTCAAATGACAAAGGGGAGTTATATTATATTATATTATATTATATTATATTATATTATATTATATTATATTATATTATATTATATTATATTTTGTGTGTGTGTGCGTGTTTGTGTGTGTGTGTGTATTACATATTATTACAATATTTACACACTGTAAATTCATTTCTTTTTTTCTTTGCCTGATATGTGGTGCAGTAAAACAGTTGCTGTGAGACGTCACAGAGGGGGACGTCTCATGTTGGACAGGTCTACAGGGTGGGGAAGCAAAATTTACAATGAACATTTAGTTGTTTTTTCTCAGCAGGCACTACGTCAATTGTTTTGAAATCAAACATATATCGATGTCATAATCATACCTAACACTATTATCCATACCTTTTCAGAAACTTTTGCCCATATGAGTAATCAGGAAAGCAAACGTCAAAGAGTGTGTGATTTGCTGAATGCACTCGTCACACCAAAGGAGATTTCAAAAATAGTTGGAGTGTCCATAAAGACTGTTTATAATGTAAAGAAGAGAATGACTATGAGCAAAACTATTACAAGAAAGTCTGGAAGATACTATTAAAGAAGAATGGGAGAAGGTGTCACCCGAATATTTGAGGAACACTTGCGCAAGTTTCAGGAAGCGTGTGAAGGCAGTTATTGAGAAAGAAGGAGGACACATAGAATAAAAACATTTTCTATGATGTCAATTTTCTTGTGGCAAATAAATTCTCATGACTTTCAATAAACTAATTGGTCATACACTGTCTTTCAATCCCTGCCTCAAAATATTGTAAATTTTGCTTCCCCACCTGTATATGGTCTATGTCCTGTCTCTCCTCATACCTGTTTGTTTGTTTGTTTATTTATTTTTATTTCGAAGTTGCATTAACCCCAAACAAGAAAAGGATTATATAAAAGAAAGTCCAACATTCGAAAAGGAGTGGGAATAAATTTAACCTGTACCCATTAAACTGGAATAGGGCGGGCCTAAGTGATTCCAGAGTTCCCATTGGTTGATAAAAGTTGACAGACAAGGGATTCAGCTGGTTATGCTGCAAACACTGATGGACAAAGGACTGATCCAGTTCTGTACAGTAAGAGGTGAAGATATGTGTGTATTGATCTGCGATTGGCTCTAACTCCAGCTGTCAATCACATGGGACATCAGTAGAGTGTGTAATGGAAAGATCAGATTCTCCATTAAGGTAAGCACTTCAAATCACTTTTCTACAATGGAAAATAGCAAAAATATTAATAAAACACAGTGAAACAGTCGTGAAAACATACCGGTGCATTACTGATCTTAGAGGGTTTTTAAAACTATCATATCTGTGGTTTTACATGAACCATCAACATCAAACAAAAACTGAGAGAGAGTTTCAAGTCTGACAGGAGCTCTAGGTCACTTAGTTTTTTTATAACGTTGCTTTGAAAACGTCATGCGATCTGATGACGCGGGTGTGATCAGAGACTGTTAAGGGTTAATTCCAGGGCAGTTTCCTGTAACGTTCTTTGCAAAGGCACTGTCACTGTCAACAAATGATAAATGAAGATGTTTTTTCCCCTATTGTTCAGAATGATCATTGATTTAGCCACAGACTTTTCTCTGACACTGGAAATGTGTTAAAGAGTGGAGGTACTGTATGTCTGACGGTGAATGAACCCCTTTGGAGAGGACTTTTATTCACTATATGGACTAAAGGATTGGGCCTCAGCTCTTTTGGAACTCTGACTAAATTAACAGTCACCTACTCAAGACGTTTCATGTTCATATTTGTTCAGGTTATTCATATCTTTGTGAGAGGATAATTGTAAATGGGCCAGATCGAGCAAAAGTGAACATTAGTGTCAAAAATTAAAGTTTCACCTGTCATTTCTCAAACAGGCTAATTTTTTTGCTTAATAATTTTATTTTATGGAACTTTTTACAAAATTTCAGTATCACATGTAGAAAAAAGATCAAACTAATTATGTAAAGTTATACTTCTGACATATAGGTAAATGCATAATTAACTTTAATAATATTTTTTCTTGCTTGTGTAAGTGATATTTTAAGTCTGTGAATCTGTAGGAAGTGAGTATTCAACAGTACAAGAATATAGAAAGGTTATGTACATTCCAATTATTTGTCAAATATGCTCTGCTATTAGTTGTATATATCACTTCAGTTGTAATATGTATGTTAAATAAAAGTTCATTAGCATATTTGTAGTGTTTTAGTTCCAGCAAAGTCTTTTATTCTGATACTGAACAAAGTGACAAACTGCTGTCCCCGTGTTACAACATATTTGTGTTCATAAAAACTTATCATTTAAACATTTTTATCCAATATTAATCACAAAAAAGTATCATGGAGAATGCAGCGAAGGAGGAATGTGACTGTTTTTCTTGATGCCATTATGGTTGAATAGTTGTTATTGTGTTTTATTGTTAATTGAGTGTATGTGTTTTATGTTGTTTGGACTTTGTACGGCTGCTACCTTAGCCGGGTCTCCCTTGCAAAAGAGATTCCTAATCTCAATGAGACTTCCTGGTTAAATAAAGGTAAAATAAAAAAAACAATTATAGTTTAACACCATAACTAAAGCCTTATGTTTTTATTTAGTATCAATTTCTTATGAGAACAGCATGTTTCCCCGTGTCACACAGCAGTATTTTAAGCCCAAAATTTTATTTCTGTAAATTGTAACGTGTCATGTGAAAGTACTTACTGAGACCTATTCATACATGTATTAAATATGGAGATAAGTTATTTAGTTTAAACACAGAGCTTACTGAACAGGAAATGTGTCCCTGTGTCACCGCTTCATCTGGCCCAAATGTAAACATTTTCATGTGGGTTTACTTTATTTTTACGCTAAACCAAAGACATCCATTTGGAATCGTCATTATTTATATGTCATTATGATAGTATTTTACTGGTCTGACCCACTGTATTTCCAATTGGTCTGTATATGGAACTGGAATTAAAATAATTTTAACATCCTTGATTGTTAATATCTTCAGTGTAATTCTTGTATTTCATAAATTCATCCCATGGGTCAGATTGGACCCTTTGTCAGGCTGATTTTGGCCCGTGAGTCATATGTCATGTCCCGTTTCCACTGCATGGTATCGGCTCGGCTCGACTCGACTCGGCTCGGCTCGGCCTTTTTGTGCGCTTTGAGTATGCGTTCATAGAAAAGCGCTATATAAATCTAATCCATTATCATTATTATTATTATTATTATTATTATTATCATTATTATTATAATTTTTTTTTTTTTTTTGTGCGTTTCCATTACGAAAAAGGACCTGGAATCTGGTACCTGCAGTGGCGATTTCTCATAGACTGCAAGACTTCCCCTAAAATTACGAAAATTAAATGGTTAAATATGTTCGGTTGTGTTGACATTTTATTGACTACAAATGTGTTAGAACACATTCATCTTAAAGATGAGTTCGTTCAAATCAGCTTTATCACAAATCAACAGACACAATGTTGTTCACTTCTCATACATGCCCGTTGCGCTGTTTTCTCATACATCTCTGCTCAGTGCATTTGTCCGTAGACTGCAGGCGTCTCTGGGCTTCAATGGGACTGAGTGGAACAGTTTTTTTCATTGCCTCAAAACTGGACGGTAATTGGATAAATGCCACGATGTTGTCCCGCCCCCGGACGCCGGGCGTCTCTGGGGGTGAATGGAGCAGTGGGTGGAGCTCGGCCGGGCTGGACGCCAGAAACCCACGTGCTGATTGGAGGATCAGTCGAAAGGCTGAATCCCGTTTGATTGACAGCTGTTTTCAGATCTACTCCTTCACTGACACAGTTCAGTTTAATACCGTCACACATTCTGCTGTGAAATCGAGACAGAAACCACTGCGAAATTACTCGTTCATTTCTTGCACTGTAAATAAAACACACTCATTGTACTTCCTTGTTTCAATTTAACATAATTTCAGCATTTTCTTGTTTCAGTTACATAATTTAATCATCTCTTGTTCGAGTTGAATATCGTTTTGTAGATAGTTAAATCAATCAAACTGTCGGCTAGGTCGGAGTGAAAGGAGCATCTGTAGTTTAAAAAGGCTGAAGTCTTACACCCACAACACAATGGGCCAAGGCAATCTAAGCAGAGAGGACACTGGTCCAGTCCCTGGAAAAGACGCCTACTTGGTACGATAAGGTCACTGAGCATTTTCTTAATTTTTTTTTTTTTTTTTTTTTTTTGATGTAAGCCGACAATGAGCTTCCCCTGTCTGAAAGACGAGCAGCCGCCACTGGGTACCTGGTACTACTTTTTTGGTATCACCTCCACCGAGGTTCCAGGAGTGGGGACCAGATACTAAACCGTGATGTGTAGACACTGCAGACCACTGATTGGTCAGACAGTTTTCTCTGTGACCCACCGTTTTACAAAAAACAGATGCGGAAGTGGACAGTAAATATAGCGGTACATTAATTCACATGATAACAGCCCAAAACTACACCATGGTCAGTCGAGGAGATTCAGTCTTTGGTGGCCGACGTAAAAATTTAGACGAGACAACACGCAACGAGCGAGTTTATCAGCAACTCTCTGAGCAGACGACATGGAAGTAATGAGCCGCGTCGCTATGACGTCCAGGTACTGTAAAGCCGGTAGTATCTTGTAATGGAAACGGTCTCCAGGAATACAGAGTCAAGCTGAGCCGAGCCAAGTCGAGCTGGTCCCACGTCGTGAAAACGCGGCATAAGACACCCCTGGTCTAGATCCAGCCCTGCAGGAACACAATGTGACCTAAAGATCTCACTTTGTAGAAGCCTTTGTCGTCTTATTACCGACTCATTTCCCACTTGGGATTGTCTCTCTACACTTGTTACTTCTGCATCATTGTACTCTTACTCACGTACTCTTACTCCACTCTTACTGCCTCTAATCTCTTACTCATCCTCTTCCTGTGGTCTGTGCTGCTGGAGTCTGACAGTCAAACACTGGATATGGACAAACCCAGTGCAGGTTTGACTCTGACTCAAATGCTAAGAATATTCAAACACATACTCAGAGACATGAGGACCCACACTTTCCTTGTGCCGTCTTCACACCTCCTTCATTCTGCCGCTTCACTTTCTCAAAGTAACAGTCAGAGCAATGGATCACACCTGCATGTAGAGAAGAACAGTCTGGTCCTGTTCACTTCACAGATGCTGCGATGAGCGAACAAGATGACACTAATAATGTAAGACTGAACGGCTGCCAGGGGTCCAATCCAACAGATACGAGGGGCTCCATTAAACACATCTGACCACAAATGTCACATTCAACAAACAAACATGCTCAGGGTTGTATTGATTTATATTTTTTACTCACATCAGGGTGAGGAGTCGAAAAATAGACCCATGCTCTCACAAAAATCACTAATTTGTAGCTTGATATTGAGTTTAAAATATTCAGTGTTTTGCTTTAACCCATAAAGACCCAAACATCCACCAGTGACCAAAACCATCTACTGGTATAAAAAGTTAAATAACTGTTTAACCACTGATCCGATCAATACATGTAAATAATTGGTGTGAAATGCAGTTTGTCATCTTTTCATGGTCATCACATATGACCCATTTGGACATTCAGAGGCTCCATAGTTACCATGGAAACACTGTCATCTTCTACAACATTGTTTCACCAGCAAAACCCATGGAGTTGGATCAATGACAGTGGATGGAGACACTTGTTTTTATGTTCAGTTAATGATATATTATACTGAAAAAGTCACTTTTCTGCTCAAAAACATGTTAGTGCAGATCAGGTTTATGAAGAACAGCGAAGTTACAGTAACAGTATGAATTACAGTGTACGGGATGATGCATCAGAGTCCATTGTGTTGGCTGAGATGGAATTAAAACGACAAAATCCATGAATATACAAGAGGACAGCTGTAGAATAACTGTCCACTGGAGTGACCACTGTACATGAAAGGGTTAAAGTTGAATATTAATGTATCAAAAACAGAGAAAATGGAGGAAAATCAGTTGCTTATTATTATTATTATTATTATTCTTATTATTATTATTATTATTATTAGACTGTAATTAACAGTTTGGGCTTTTTATATAAAAAGTTTTTGGGTTTTTTTGCATATTATCTGTTAAAATGTGAGAAAACATCAGATTAGCTGCATTAAAAATGTTTTTATTTCATACTTTTCACACAATATATCAGCACATATGTTTCTTTACTTCAAAAATGAAATGCATAGTTTCCAGCTGAGTGGACATTTTTGCAACTCCAGGAAAAATAGGTTCACAAAACATTTTTAATCACATTGTTTTTTAAATGCCTAGAGCAGTGGTTTCCAACCTTTTTTGGTTCGTGACCCCATTTTAACATTATGAATTTCTGGCAACCCCAGACATTCAAAACGGAGACATTTTTTTTGGCTAAAATTAATTAGTTTTTGATCATGTAATAGTTTGCTATACTATGTTGCAAATGAATGTTAATTTTAGACAACATTTAGACTATATAATGTAAATTTTTATAACTAAGTTTCAATTTTCTTTCTTTTTTTTTTTTTATCAATTATTAGAAATTTCAGGTGACCCCACACATTCAAAACAGAGACTTTTTTTTTTGCAAAAATTAGTTTTGGATCATGTAATAGTTTGCAATACTATGTTGCAAATAAACATTAATTTTAGACAACATAGACTATATAATGTAAATTTTTATGTGTAAGTTTTAATTTTTAATTTTTTAAATCAATTATTAGAAATTTCAGGCGACCCCAGACATTCAAAACAGAGACTTTTTTTTGGCTACAATTAATTGGTTTTTGATCATGTAATAGTTTGCTATACTATGTTGCAAATAAACGTTAATTTTAGACAACATTAGGCTATATAATATACATTTTTATGAGTAAGTTTTCTTTCTTTTTTTTTTTTTTTTTTTTTTTTACATTTTTTTTATCAATTACTAGAAATTTCATGTGACCCCATTTGAATTCCAGGCGCCCAGAGGAATAAAAACACTAAAAAAAAAATCTTGATTAATCTTGATAATTCATGCACGACAGGGTTAATTTGAGATTTTATGGACATCAATCATGATCAGTGAATTAAATGTTCAATTATTGATATTTTTGATGAAAAAAAATCTGTTTTTGTTCATTTTTCTCTGTTTTGAGGTAATAAGCTTTAAATTTACTCTAAGCTTTCATGAATATTTACATGATCCACAAAATAAATATAGGAAAATACTTGATTTTCACTGAAAAATGTCAAATACAGAGAATACAGATTATCATAAATAGTAGTAAATCACTTAAATAGAGATAAAAATTCCTTTGGGAGTCAGCACAAATATATTACTGGGTCTTTGTTTAAGTGATTAATAAGCCACTTTACATGTTTTTTAAATTTAATTTAATTAACTGAATTAATTTGACCCTTGACCATTTTTATCTGTTAAAGTATAAGGTGAAAATGTGGAATGTGTCGATGCTGCATTACAGTTTTTCTTCTAATTCTCGTCTACATCTGCAGGATTTGAGGTGGACGACTCTTAGTCCCATTTCTGGCTTCAGGAATCTTCCCATTAGGGTAATGGGCACCAAAGGAGCATTAGACAAAAAAAAAAGAAAGAAAACAGGATGAGAATGGAGAGTGGGAGATTGGAGAAGCATCTGCCTTGAGGCATATTTTCGGAAACCAAATTCGTGACCGAGGGAGCGAGGAAAATCTGGACATGGAGAGCGAATGAGACACGCTTTTTTGCCTTTCCAACAACTCCCTGTTAAGATGCCCTTGAGCAAGGCGCTTAACAGCCGACTGCTGCTACTGGCACCGGTACTGGGGCTGGACTGGGCAGATCCCAGGTCTGGATGTCCGGAACTGAACCAGTGTGAAGGACATTCAGACACAGATAGTCCAGTGCAAAGCTTCTCTGGGTAAATAAAGATAAAAAAAACAACCAAATAGACAGGATGGCTCACTAAATGCTAATGCAATTGCTGTTTCTTTGTCTAGACGGAGCATTTAAAGCAGCCT
This sequence comes from Sphaeramia orbicularis, assembly GCF_902148855.1. Classification (NCBI taxonomy): domain Eukaryota; kingdom Metazoa; phylum Chordata; class Actinopteri; order Kurtiformes; family Apogonidae; genus Sphaeramia; species Sphaeramia orbicularis. The sequence goes on from NC_043972.1 coordinate 48,714,936, forward strand.
GGGCAAATTTCTGAATAAATATGCAGCCCCAGAGCCCCAACCAAAAGCTTTTACTGGTGATGGGTGAAAAGCAAACCAAATTCACCCACCGTTCACTCCGCTGAATGACTGGAACATTGTATTTTAAGGGCGCATGGCTAAATGAAAAGGCGCCGGGTGTCTTGATGAGGGAAAACTACCTGTAATTTGTTCAGCCAGTAAAAAGGTTTATAAATAGAAGGAAAAAAGAGGCCTGTTATCGTCTGCTCTCTTACTCTACGCTCTGTCTTTCTGTCTCCGTTCTCCCTGGAGTTAAAGTGTGCCGGTATCGGTGGTCTTCGGGCTGACAGGAGGCCTCCAGGGGGCGTTTTGTCTGCTCAACGCCACCTCCTCCGCTGACAGCCCGGAGACGCCTGGAGACCCGACGTAAGAGACAAGCTGTGGTAAATGAGCACGTTGTTGATCAAAGCCCACGACGGCGGTTTCAACACTCTGATGTCTGTTCTCTTGCTAACAAAGGCTGTTTCTCAATATCAGGTTCTTAGTACAGTTTTGGTAAGAACGGTCCCAGAGAACGGACTTCCTAAGAACACAAGTCTATCTGTCATTGGAACGGTTGGTACTTGCTGGGACGCCGATGAGGGGGGGTAAACATGACAAATTCATGGGGCCCAGGATTTGTGGGGGGCCCATAGAGCAGTGGAGGGGGCCCAGTGGATACAAATTGGAAGTTGTGAAAATTTCGGGTAAGATTTGCTGTAGAAGAGAGGCAGTGAATGTTGAAAGGATGTTAAGTTTCGTTTTCATTTTCACGCTATTGTAAATGACATTGTGTATGGAGCGCACCCACACACACACACACCCTGGTCTGAAAAACTGCGAAGATAGTCATTTTCTGTAGGGTCCACAAGGATTATGCTTTCATGGGGCCCATAACTGGTAGCAGCGCCCCTGGGTACTCCCTAACATATTCCCACAATCCACCACAGTGTCAATTTGATTTCAGTACATTTGTTCTATTTACATGTCATTTATATTTTCTATATTCTTCAAAACTGGATAAACAAATTTCATCGAATCCCAGATCATGATAATAAAGATGTATTTTCTTGTGTTCCAACACTGTATGACAAAGAGTTCTACAAGTTAAATTTAAGACTTTTTAGACCTTTATAAGACTACTTGGAACAAAGTTTAATGCCAATTTCAGAACCAATTTCATGGCCATACTGGAAAAAATGTGTGACTCTTAGAATTTAGGAAAATGTATTGATTTATGCCTCGATTCTCTCCGTTCTGAGTCATTTCTCTCAAAGTTAGTGATAATTGGTTCCTAATTTCAATATAAATTGTTGGAACAGGTGGAACTGAATAGACTAACGTTACTTCCTTTGCAGCTTGGACATATAACAGACACATTTAAACACAATACAGTGAACAAGTTTATGGCAACATAACTTAAGACCTATCAAATTGAATACATTTGAAGAGGTTTTTAAGGTATTAAATGCAGATTTGGAAATTCAAGACTTTTAAGACTTTTTAAGGCCCTGCGGGAACCCTTATGACATCATGTGGTGACGGTCATCTACTCCATAAAACATTTCTGAGGTAAGTTGTTACAGAAGCTGCCGTTGCATTTGACAGTAGCACAAAATGCATCATGGGATATTTACCAACCAAGTCTACATGAGTCACCGACCACTGCATCCTTGGTTTAACCTCCTAAGACCCAGGAAATGTCAGCAAAGTACAAGATTTTTCTGTTTTTTATTAAATAAGTGCCTATATTGGAGACATCATGATGCAACAGTTTTTTCAGATGCAGTTTTAAAAAATTTTTATGGAATGTCCTTTAAGGTGGACAGTTTTCTTTTCTGTTTTTTTGTATAAAGTTGTGAAACTCTTGTCCACAAATGTGGACAGAAAACCCATAGCTGGGTCTTAGGAAGTTAAGCTAGCAGACAACAACAACAACATCTGGGTATTCCATGTGTTCTTGGTGTGTGTGTGCACGCGTGTGTGTATGTGTGTGTGTGTGTGTGTGTGTGTGTGTGAACTTTGAAATGGAACAGTACCTGAACCTCGACTGATGATGTTTCACGAGATCGCGAGAACAGAAGAACAGACAAGAACGGCCAATAAGTGTTCTACGGTAGCACTCTGACATCAGCATCCAGCCAAAAATCACATTTAGCTTCAATTTCTGGTCAGACGTACAAGCTTGATTTGGTGATGGGGGGTGGGGGGTGGGGGGTGGGGGTGTGTGTGGGGGGGTTTCTGTCATTAGCATTGCAAAAGAGTGCACATTTAAATTGTAAAACACAGGGTTGTATGATGATTACGCTCTGACGGGCTCGGGATGGTTTGGTGGCACCGAGGCTCTGCCATTAGATGCTTTGTGCTGTTGATTGTGGTGCATAATTTACTCTGTAGTCAGAACACTGCACCCAGGGCAAACCAGCGCTGTTGTTGTCAGTTTAACGGCAAAAAAAATGAGCTGAGTTCCAACAATTAAAAATTCTTTTTAGTTTGAGTGTTTTAGAACTCAAAAACTTACTAGAATGACTTTTCTGCTTCTGTTCTTTATTGAGCCTGTTGCTTATTGAGCCTGTTTACATGATCATAAAATTGTTAATAATCAGATCTAAAGTCATTCACATACACTAAAGAAATGCGATAATGGAAAAACCCTGGTTTAGACGCTCCAGTCCACTATCAGAGTTCCTTCGGAGTACGTACGTATGTAGTGATGTTAGGCTCAAACTTCCTGTTGCTCACATTTGCCTACGTAACTTCCGTTATCTACGATTTTAATTGTGTTTACACATGCGCAGACATAGAAGAACTAAATAAATCAGATTAACCAGTAGATGCTTTTGATCGGTGATGGATGTTTGGCTCTATATAGGTTAGACATTCAGGATCCACTTGTACACCCCATCATAGCCTCCTGAGACCCAGCAATGCATTTTTGTCTTCTGTAGGGGAAAAGAGTTTTACAGTTTTATTTAAAAAAAAAACAAAAAACTGTCTCACAGTTTTATTTTGAAAAAACAAAAAATGCTGCCCACTGCAAAGGACATTCCATAAAAATGTAAAAAAATGCATCTGTTATGCTTTTTCCAATACAGGCAATTATTTATGTAAAAAAAAAAAAAAAGCCAGAACTTGTACTTTTTTGGGTCTCAGGAGGACATGAACATCATTCCAGTCTTTTAGTATCAATGAAAATTAATGAACAAATAGTCAAACACAAATACATACAGTACCTTAAATGTTGTTCTATTTTATTGTACAGTACACAACATTCACATTCAAACACCAAAGAACAAATAAATAATACAATAATACAATGAGGCCTTCCCCCTCCTATATTATTCATCCAATATCTGTCTTTTTTAATAAACTGTCCAAAGGGTTTCCAGATACTTTCATATACATCTACTGTGTTTTTAAGAATCTAGGTTGTACATTGTGCCATAGCATTAAGCATCATCACTTTTCTGTTGTGCATTTGCTAGTTACTAAGTCCTCTTGTTATTTCACAGCCTCTTTTCCCTGTTGCAGTCATTACCTAACCCCGACACCCACCTGCACACCTGCTATAATCCCCCCACCCATTCCCCCCTGCATATAAACCAGACCCCTTCCCTCCGTCTTTTCCTGCCAGTTTGCCTTTTGTGCATTCTGTCTTGTTGGCAGCTTTTGCCTTGTCTGCTTCTGCAACGTCACCTGTCGATGAACCCAGCTTTGAATTATAAAAAAACCAAACCTCTCTCTCTCTCTGGATGGTGCATTTGAGCCCATTACCTGCCAGTTCTGAGTCGTTTGTGGGGTTGGAGTCAATAAAAAAAAAAAAAAGAGTTAACGTATGCACCTGGACACACATTTACTGACTCACACACACTCAGCCTAGTCCTTGACATCCCTTCACTTCACCTGCTCAGCATCTCCTGTGAGGACTGAGCTGCCTCTTCAATTACTACCGGAGCCCTGACAGGACAAAAACCTGACGCGTCACTTCACATCCTCTGCAGACTCACAGCTCGACTGAACCCAAACTCAGTGTCAGAGCAGAGTGTGTAGAGAATGTGTAGGTGTGATGTGAATGTCAAAGGTAGCGTCAGGACGTCAGCGTTTACTGCTGGATGTGTTGTGATCTTGACTCAAGGATGCATCAGGGAACTTCTAGGAGATCGCCTGTCATAACTTTATTCCTCTTATTCCTGTGACACCAGAAATCAGGTTTTATTTTCCATTGTGTGGTGACGTCTCAGAGTCTGTCTACCTAAATGTGGATGTGGGAACAAAAATAGGACAACTTGACAGGGTCAGACAGTAAGAGACTTGAGATAAAAATGCACTTGTGGGTTTTACAAAATACACATGAAATACTGCATAAGGGCCTGTGTCCAAATGCGGCTGTTATTGAACCGGTGGTGTCTGTTTTCTGTTCAACCCCCGTGATGCCCCACATTGACGGAGCTCAGCATCAACCCTCAGTGCATGGTGTTTTTTATGTTTCACTCGCAGCGCTTTGAGGTGAAAGCAGAGAACTAGTGGAACAGTACCAAGCTGGTCTGTGTTCATTTTCATCTGCGTCACTTTCCATCAACAGCCAAATCAAAATCAAGAAGGGGCGGGACTTATGGTACCTGCGCTGTCAACAATGATTGATGAGGAACACAAAGACGACCCAGTTGAGCTAATACTGAAGATTAAACATGATCTGAGAAGAAAACTGAACATCCACAATATCCATTATGGAAACTTAACAGTGTGACAGGAGATTTATACAAGTGACTGTGACCTCCGACTAAAACATATCTGTAGAGCTGAAACAACTAATCACTTCATCCACTCAAATCCAGTAGTGGTATGTGTATGTGTATGTGTATGTGTATGTGTACTGTATGTGAATGTGTATGTGTATGTGTATGTGTATGTGTATGTGTACTGTATGTGTACTGTATGTGTATGTGTATGTGTATGTGTACTGTATGTGTATGTGTATGTGTATGTGTATGTGTACTGTATGTGTATGTGTATGTGTACTGTATGTGTATGTGTATGTGTATGTGTATCAGTGGTGATTTCTCATAGACTGCAAGGGAAGCCCGGCTTCCTCTAAAATTACGAAAATTAAATGGTTAAATATGTACAGTTGTGTTGACATTTTATTGACTATAAATGTGTTAGAACACGTTCATCTCAAAGATGAGTTCGTTCAAATCAGCTTTATCACAAATCAATGAACGCGATGTTGTTCACTTCTCCTCCATTCCCGTTGCGCTGTTTTCTCATCCATCTCTGCTCAGTGCATTTGTCCGTAGACTGCGGGCGTCTCTGGGCTTCAATGGGACTGAGTGGAACAGTTTTTTTCATTGCATCAAAACTGGATGGTAATTGGATAAATGCCACGATGTTGTCCCGCCCCCGGACGCCGAGCGTCACTGGGGGTGAATGGGGCTGTGGGCGGAGCTCGGCCGGGCTGGACGCCAGAATCCCACGTGCTGATTGGAGGATCGGTCGAAAGGCTGAATCCCGTTTGATTGACAGCTAGTTTCAGATCTCCTCCTTCACTGACACAGTTCAGTTTAATAACATCGCGCATTCTGCTGTGAAATCAAGAGAGAAACCACTACAAAATTACTCGTTCATTTCTTGCACTGTAAATAAAACACACTCATTGTACTCCCTTGTTTCAATTTAACATAATTTCGGCGTTTTCTTGTTTCGGTTCCATAATTTAATCATTTCTTGTTTGAGTTGAATATCGTTTTGTAGATAGTTAAATCAAACTGTCGGCTAGGTCGGAGTGAAAGGAGCATCTCTTGTTTAAAAAGGCTGAAGTCTAACACTCACAACACAATGGGCCAAGGCAATCTAAGCAGCCCAGCTCTGCTGGATGTTGAGAGGACACTGGTCCAGTCCCTGGAAAAGATGCCGTCTTGGTACGATAATGTCACTCAGCATTTTCTTAATTCTTTTTTTTTTTTTTTTTTTTTTTTTTTGTAAGCCGACAATGAGCTTCCCCTGTCTGAAAGACGAGCAGCCGCCACTGATGTGTATGTGTACTGTATGTGTATGTGTGTGTATATATAAAACAGCTAAATAGGTTTGTGAGTTTCTAACATTGTCATGTGTCACTGCCTTCATACTTCCATGCCTCCTGTACACTGGAATAAGCGTTTCTCAATCAGTCCACTAGAGGGCACTGCTCTTAATTACATACCAGCCAAATACTATGAAGAAGAGTAAAGTTTTTTTGAGGAGAAGAAGAAGAAGAAGAAGAAGAAGAAGAAGAAGAAGAAGAAGAAGAAGAAGAAGAAGAAAGTCAATAATAACAAACATGGCGACAACAGAGGAGGTTTTACAAATGTGGACACTAATGTTAATATTGAGAAGGGTAGGTGGAAGTAGAAGAGCTGTGCTCTGTGTCTGACCCAAGCCGGGGTCCACCGCTTCCAGCTCACAGCTCGCGCTGCGTCCAGCTCAGGCCGGGGTCCGCACGTAATGCTCTAGCTGGGCTCTGCGTCATCTTGTAAAGCTCTCATATAAATGCAAGCTGTCCGGGAATGACATTTGAAAATGACAAATGAGCCGTACCGCGGTACATGCTTGTACCGAACCGTGAGGGGTATACCGACGGTACGACAGTACAACATGTACTGTTACACACCTAGTATTTACATATATGTGTTTCTGTATTATGTGTTTATGTAAATCATATTATATTTGTTCATAATAACATAAAGCCAGAAACTAAATTATTTCGTAATAAGTATCAGACATATTATAGTATATAGCATAGATATGTTTAGACTAGGAAGGTTATTACTGTTATTAATTATGTAAGGAGAAGGGGTGGGAGTTTATAAGTTTTGCTTCTTCTCACTCCTTTTCGAATATGCATTATATGTCTTATGTTTAAGTGTTTTGTTTATTTATTTTCTTCTGTTTTGACATTCATATTCAAAATCAATCAATCAATCAATCAATCAATCAATCAATCAAATCCATTCAAATAATTATTCAATTGTAATTTTCCTGAATTTCGCTGCCATTAAACATTGGTTCCACTGTTGTGTTCCACACATGACGTCAGCATCAACACAAACAACATGGAGCGTCATTCAGAAGGGACGAGGGCAAAAGGGCAGAAAATGTCTATTTGCTTAATTGAACTGAAGGAAATAATCAATAGATTAATCGATTACAAAAATAATCAGTAGCTGCAGCTTTACTTAACTGTAAACAGGACATTTATACGTGTCACTCTGATCAACATATGGATTTAATCACAGTAGCACATTATGAAAAAGGAGGTGATTATTTCTATAAACATCAGCGTCCATGTGTTTCTGCTGTCAGGAGGTCATTAAATGTTTACATATGTTCCACAGTAAGGCCGTTCTTGGACCTGAACCTTACTCTGTTGGTTTATGTTGATGCTAAAACATAGTGACAGACGACAAAACTCCAAAATCATATGAGCGACTTTACAAATAGCTTCAATCTTGATAAATTAATAATGCACTGTGCTTTTGCTGTAGTGCTTTATCACAGGCTGTACTTTACTTGATTCTGTTTTGCTGCTGCTGACTGACTGAGTGACTGTTTGCACTGAATTACACCTGACTAAATGACAGAGACTGCTGCTAATGCCCATGCCTATCCCATGTTTGTATGATATTTTTTTTTATTTTTTTTATTGTATTTTTTACTGTTTTTATTGTTTTGCTTTGTTTTGGGTTTTTTTCCCACTGTTTTTACTGTGGTTTATTGTTTATTTAGTGTGAATGCTTGTGTAACTGCTGCATAACAAAATCGCCCTTCGAGGGACAAATAAAGTTGAAATTAAATAAGAAAATTCACAACAAAAAAAACCTTCTGAAACCCACCAAGAGCAGTCGTATAAAAACTATAACTTACAAAAGCCAGTAATGAATAATGAAGTGATACAGAAGTGACAGGATTGGTAACCATAGCAACAACACCCGGTGAAAATATTGTCTTGGTCGCTTTCAGTACAAAAAAAAAAAGAAAAAAGTCGCCTGTGGACACAGGTCTAAGTGCATTTCATTTTGCCATTTTTATACTGAAGAAGCCTGTTTAGACCAATGAGAAGAAAATCCTACAATTCAAAATAATGATTTAGTATCTCAACATAATGACTCAGAAATAATAACGGTCCCTTAAAGTAATGAGAAGAGCGGATTTTGAGTTTGAATTTGAGTTGTGAGCGACCAGGTCATGTTGAGAAACTAAATAAAGTCATTATTTTATTCATAGATTGTTTTTCCCTATTACAGTGGTCATTGTCTAATACAGGAATCTAATTATTGCCCTTTTGTTTGGACATATTGTGGATAAAAAAAAAAAAAAAAAAAAAAAGGACCAAATCCCTGATGATGCCAGATGTTGTCTCCAGCAGAAACACCTGTCATCTCCTTGTCCATGACATCAACAGGAACTCCACTGACCTCGGACACGTGTTTATATGAGGATATAATTATCGACAGGTTGATGAAACTACCTCTGATGTATATTTTAAACTATAGTGATGAGTCTGTTTCTCTTTAAAAGCTTGTTCCAACTGTTCCCCGTCTGTTCTGCACTTCCAAGACGACGGCTAAAAATACCAGCTGAGTGTGAAATGGTTTGAGGCCTGTAAATTGCCGGTGGCTGCTGTGGCGTTCAGGGCCCTGGTGACCTGTTGGAGCTGTTTAAAGGCACTGGTTGAGGTTGTTCTGTCTTTAACACCACGCCTGACTTCACTCTGGATTATCTACTTCTACTCCACATCTGCCAAGTTTCACACTGGTTCTTCATGTTCACACCAAATCCACTTCTCTATGTTGTTTATGTTGTATTAACGAAGCAAATAACCATTACTGCACTATAAAAGAAATGGGAGGATTAAGATGTGACCTGGATGATTTTAGCTGAGGTGTATATTAATGAAAGGTTCATCTATTTTTAAGGTGATTTAAGAACAAAAATAGGACCAATGGCCCTGAATCACAGTTATATTCTATCAAGAATCAATAACCAGTTGAATTTGTGAGCTTGTCTGGTTCTGCCTCCTGTGGTCTTGACAACGATCAATCTCCCAAAAGAAGTGGGTGATACTTTCACTGAAGGAGAACTCAACTGATTAAACAGAAGTCCATATATGACTTCCTATCAATGTTCACACTGTAAAAAGTCAAATCTTACCAAGTGTATTTTTCTCATTTCTAGTCAATATGTCTCATCACACTTAAAATAAGACATAATCACCTAAAGAGTAACTTGTAAATGAGATATAAGAACTTATCTTTAGACAATATATCTTGTTATTTCAAGAAATCTTACCAAGATCATTTTCACTTGTTCCACTGGCAGATTTTTTTTTGCTTGAATTAAGCAAAAAAAAATATATATATATATATTGAAAAATTGAGTTCTTATATCTCACTGAAAAGTTACTCTTTAGGTGATTATGTCTTATTTTAAGTGTGATGAGATATTTTGACTAGAAATGAGAAAAATACACTTTGTAAGATTTGGATTTTTGCAGTGCAATAGTAACTATATTGATATCTCTAACCAATTCCATGTTATAAGCCACAAAAATATGGACCATTATAAGTAAAGGGCTTTTTTTTAATATATATATTTCAAAAATTCATTAAAAAAAAAAAAAAAGCAAAAATCTGAATTTCTCAAAACTGTAAAACTTTGTCCCAAGGAAGCTACACACAGCTCTGGAAAAAAATAAGAGATCAGTACCATCCAATAACCGAAGGGTTGGCGGTTTGAATCCTGTTCTGTCCATGTGCTATTGTGTCTTTGGGCAGGACACTTCCCCCTCCTTGCCACTCACACTGGTGTATGAATGTTCGGTGGTAGTCAGAGGGGTTGTAGGCGTGGATTGGCAGCCACACTTCTGTCAGTCTGCCCCAGAGCAGCTGTGGCTACAAACGTAGTTTACCACCACCAGAGTGAGAGTGTGAGAGCAAATGAATAATGGATCCTCTGAATGAGCTTTGAGTATGTGCATACAGACGTTCATAGAAAGGCGCTATAAATCTAATCCATTATTATTATTACTGTAAAATTATCACTTATTCTCATTTTACTTATTTCTTATTTTATAGGTATGTGTTTGAGTAAAATGAACATTTTTGTTTGATTCTCTAAACATTTCTCCCAAATTCCAAATAAAAATATAGTTATATAGTGTATGTATTTGCAGAACATGACACATGGTCAGAATAACAAACAGATGCAGGTGTTTTCAGACCTCAAATAATGTAAAGAAAACCAGTTCATATTCATTTCTAAAAAACACAAAACTAATGTTGTAACTGTGGAAAAGTTCAGACCTCAGTATTTAGTGGAATAACCCTGATTTTCAGTGACAGCTTTCATGTGTCTGGTCTCTCCTCCATTACTGTTGGATAACTTTATGCAGCTCCTGGCAGAGAAATTCAAGAAGCTCAGACATATTCGATGGTTTGTGACCATCCATGTTCCTCTAGAAGTTTTTACAGTGGGTTCAGGTCTGGAGATTGGGCTGGCCATGACAGGGTCTTCATCTGGTGGTCCGTCATCCACACCTTTATGGACCTAGCTGAGGCCAGGAGCATTGTCCTGATAGAAGAACCAGTCCTCAGAGTTTGGGAACATTGTCAGAGCAGAAGTCCAGTAGTTTTACATAGTTATTTTTGGATTCCAGTTACTTTTGCGGTACTAATAGCACTGTTTTTGACTATTGTAAGAAGACAGTGATGTCCACAGTAGTGGTTTTTATACTTCTCCTTCTTCAATAAGACATGGATCAGGTGTTTATTCAGTAGAATAAGGTGTGCTTTAAGGTGTAATAAGGTGTGGCTGTCATACATGCACACATGATGATTTCAGAGGAAATTGCAGCGGTCTCTGAATTTTTCCAGAGCTGTATAAAATTTGAAATGAATCCAACCAGTAGTTTCATCTGAGAACATGTTTGAAGAAATTGCAATGACGCCAGACACAGTGCCTTCACAAAAGCTCATGAATAAATAAATAAATATGAGGATAAGGAAAAGCACTTTAATCCAGGACAGTAATGGCAGTGTTTAAAGAAAAGAATCTATCTGTATTGTTTTGTTCTGTTCTTTACTTAAACATTAGATTTTTTCATTCAGGTATGTGTTGATATGTGAAAACTGCCAATTCAAGTGTATGTTTGCATGTTTAAAATGATCTAAAATGTTATCTTTGTTTATTATTTATATATTTTATGCATATTTTAAGCTTTTTCTGGTCAGGTTTTTTTTTTTTCTTCTAAAGTGCTTGGATCATAGGTTAAGGTTAAGGAAAAGGAGAAATGAAAGAATATGTTGATTTCTTTAATTTCATTACCTCCGCCTGGAGGTATTGTGATCGCTTTACTTTGTGTGTTTGCATGTTTGTTTGTTTGTTTGTTTGTTTGTTTGTGTTTGTTTGTTTGTTTGTTAGCAAGATAACTCAAAAAATTAAGGGACAGATTTTCATGAAATTTTCACGTAATGTTGATACTGGCACAAGGAAGAAATTATTAACTCTTGGTGGTGATCGAGGGGTGGGGGGGCAGATCTGTCTTGGCAGAGGTCTGCGCTCTCGAGTGCTTTTCTTGTTTTTCTTTTACAAATAATGAACTGTAGCAGCGAGTCGTGCAGATATTGTATTAAGCGATTGATTTTACCATCCTGTTTGGAATTACTGCTGTGGATGCACAAGAATGTTGTTAAAGAGGCAGAAATATGATGGTTTTTTTCTGCCTCTTTTCATTTATGATGCGGATACATCTTGTTTTATGACGAAACTAAACTAAGGTGTAGATGTATATGGTAGGTACAGTATAAATCATCATCATCAAGTCATTTCTACATCATGCACTAATACTTGAGATTAAATTATACACAGCTTTATTGTAATATTAAACTACTAGCAGTTTAAAGGGGCAATTTATAAAGTCACTTCATGGCTTTTATTACCGAAAGCTATGATACTTAACATTTCTGCATGAAAACAATCTAGATAATATGTTATATTTATATACAGTACATTACATAAGTCTATTATAAATCTTAGTCTTAAATATGTAATTTTATCCAGTATAATGGTAATTAGTGAGGTCAACACACTAAAAGAGAGATAATATCTTATTCTGATAAGTGTAAATCATATATTGTCACAGATTTACTGGTTATTAACACCAAGTCTGTGCTTTTCCTCCAAACCTGTAACAGATAAATGTGATCTTACGTTGTATCAGTCAATCATGTTTGTCCATTTTTCCATCTTTTTTTTCTCACATCTGTCAGGGGTGTTTGAAGCCATGATCCTCACTGACTGATGAATGCATTTTGTGTCATTTTATGACTTCACAACTAACAGAATACATATAAAAATAAAAATGTGCATGTAAAAATATAGATTTATGTGCACAGCCATTCACTAATGTATCAGTATTTTAGTCATTGTCCAGAATTAGTTTTATTATTATTTGCAAACTAACAATGATACAATAGTCTAGTAAAAAGCAAATTTATAAATATGTTCATTATATATTATTGTTATATATATTTATTTATATTTAAAGCTGTAGCACTGCGTCTTGGGAATGACCTGCCTCTATACTTATGGTCCACGGACTCTGTAGAGAGTTTTAAAAAACACCTCAAAACACTATTGTTCAAGCAGGCTTTTTAATTTCCCAACTGACTCAGGGCTGCTACAAACTGATTGCACTTTATGTATTTATTATATTTTAATCATATTTTAATTGTATTTTATTGTGTTTTAATGGTATTTTAATTGTATTTTTATTTGTACTTCGCACTGTAAAGCACTTTGTGACTCTGTCTGTGAAAAGGGCTCTATAAATAAAATGTACTTACTTACTTATATTTGAATATATTTTAATATTCATCTAGCTTATTTTAATGTGAACCACCAGGTTAATGTGTAGAATACCGTAACATGAACATCAACTTAAAGTGTCTCGTCTAATGAAAGGTTAGTATTTAAGCTGACATTACTTGCTGCTCTTTCTTTAAAATGAAATGAAAAAAAAAAAACACGCAAAAAAAATCCCCTGCTAGAAATAAGCCTAATATTCTTAAATCTGGTCAAATTGGCTTATATTGAGCAAAAAAAAAAAAAATCTGCCAAAGGGGTAAGGTAAAAAATTCTTGGCTAGAAGTCCTAAAACTAGGATTCTTAAAACAAGCAAAAAATATGTGCCTTAAAACTAGACAAAAATGCTAGAGTTTTAGCAAACAGTGCTTAGTAAAAGAAATAAAACCCCACTCATTTAGACAAAATTACTTTAAATGAGGACTTTTAGTCTGACTGAGCTGGATGTAAGAATTAAGTCTTAAAAAAAGAGTAACAAGTAGAACAAAATTCTTAAAATAGGTAGTTGATTGTCTTGACTGAGCTGAAAACGACCATCTCAACTGGGAATCAATCCTGGGTCTTCCGCATTGGAGTACGATTCATTACCTACTGAGGTAAACACCCACTGTGGGGTTATGTGACCGATTAGCTCCTCCTTATGGAGGAGACATGGGTGTCCATGTTAAACTAAGAAACCACCTCTAAAACAAACTGACATTAATCCATAACCGTATGTTCTATCTCAAAAATTCTTGCAGGTGAGACTTGTGGTGAGTCTAGTGAACATATCAATGTATAATATGTGGAAAAAAAGTCAGAACTGAATAAGCAGTGATTGTGGGAACATGGAGTTTGTCAAACATGTTAGTGACAGACATTTAACATGGGAGAATGAATGAGACAAAAAATGTGTCTTTGGTTTCATGTCTCTACGACATTTCTACTGGCCGTAGGAATTTTTCAGTTATTTTTCAAATTAGTCAGGGGTCATATTAAACCGTGTTTTCATTTTTGTCATGTTTTAAGCCTGTAAATACCAATAAATGGTTAGCAAAAAGTTAGTTGCTGTCATTTGTTAAGATTCTTAAATTGCAGTTTCAGTGTTAAAATAAGGAAAACGATGTGGATCCTTTGCTTAGATCATTTACTAAATATTGTCATACCTTGTTACCAGTAAAACCTTGATATTAGCTGGAAAGTCTTACTAAGAAAAAGTTAGATATATTATTTTTTAAAAAGAATATTTGTCTTATGTAAAACTTTCTTGGCAAGCTTTTTTTTCTATTTAGATGAAAAATAAGACAAATGTTCTAGATATAAGGCTTTTTTCACTTTCTTAGATATGTATGTTTTTAAGTCCATTTAATGTGAATAAACTCTGTAAACTCTGAGTCGATGCTGATCTTCCGTGAGCTCCACCTCTTTTGTTGCTGCTCCATAATTAACATAAATTATATAGTACGGCTTGAAGAAAAGGTGAATTTTCTTCTTATAAATTCAGGCTGTCATTTACAACAGTAAGAATGTGAATGGTTTCTGAAAAGACACATATTATACAGTATTTTTTAAGCTGCACACTCAGTCTTGTAGTGAGGGATTTGAGGTGAAAAGGGGACGTGTAGGTATTCAGTGATAACCTTGGCGTTAAATAAAGGTGTTTCTGTTCATATGAACTCTGTTATGTTCCTGTGGTCAGGGAGCCCAGAGATGAAAACCACAAGATTGAATTAACATTATAAAAGCTACCTCCAATGTTACATATAAGAGCTCTTACATACCATCTAACCTCAATTCTGGCTTGAAGGGACAGGAATACGGATGGATGGTTTCAAACAATTGAGGGTTCCCCTGGGCTCCAGTGGACGACCACAGGGAACCAGAGACTGAACGTATGCTAATAGAAACACAGCGCTAATCCATCACCCAGTCTCTACAGAAGTAATTAAGTCAAATTATAGCCACCCCCCCACACCCGTACCTTAATCTCCCAGCAGATGGAGACCCTGCTGAGCAACAGGTGGCCTCTCCTCATACAAACCTGCATCCACCATTGTCATGTGAATCCCCGAAAACAATGGTGGACCCAAAAGAACCAGACATGTGTGTGAAATATGAGACGGGTGTGTAATTATGACGGAGCGAGTGTATGGGAGCGATATCTATTTCATAATTAACCGCCTACTGGGCCTCAGCGACACCTGTCTCTGTCTTTTGTTTCTGATTATAACAATGAAGAGAGTGTGGATATACTGCATATAAATGGATTCTTAGTTTAGAAAGTTCATGTCCTGCTTCCGGGAGTGAAACAATGCAAACACAGCTCATGCAAATGAGTATAAATCAAGCCTGAAATGCATTTCTGGGGTTCTTTTCATAAAACAAGTTATGTTACTGGTTTTCTTTAGCGTCTCCAAAGACAGACAAACTTTCACTCATTATGTTCTAACTGGTTATTAATGCTGAGGTGATATCACATGACCTACAGGCGGATGTCATCACCCCATTTGTTGAAAATAGTCTGTATGAAGTATGACATGAATGGACTAGTTCATTATTTCTCGAACTTTCCATCAATCCCTGGTCAAAGTTTCACCCTTTCCATGATTCTAGCCTCTAATTAGTCTGTCTGAGCCTGTACAAAAGAAGTGGATGTAGTCACTGTGACAATATACGGAGATTTTTTGGGCCAATCGTTATCATCAGAAATGACTATATCTGGACAACAGGGCGGAGCTCTGCAAAGCAGAGGCATGATGGGTAAACTAATACTAGGGATGATATGGTGAAATGGTAAACAACACATAGAACGACCCAGTTATAATTTACAACCACATCCATAATAAGTCCACTAATTAGACTGTCAAATAAACGACTGAATGAGACAGAATGACCCCTGGGAAAAACAACAAAGAAGTTGGATGTCATAGATGTCATGTCAATACCTACAGGCCATCAGTGGTATTACACTGTAAAGGACTTTCCACACCAGGAGGGGTTTTCATGTGATTAATTCACACACCATTATAGTTTTTCAATCTGTTGTTTGTGTCATGTGCCCTTTTAACACAGAATGTGAAGATTACAAATCAAAAAAACCTTTAGTTTTCTGAAACACTGATGATTTATCTTTGTAGACCCAGAGGAACAGAGGAAACTGAATCAGACACATCCAGGTGATGTTTAATTCTGTTCCTGTTGCAAGAATATTCCGGTGTTTTATTGGATGAGTGGTGAAAGTGTTGAAAATACTCATCGTCTCATCTACAGTCACGGAAAAAAATTATTAGACCACCCCTGTTTTCTTCAACTTCTTGGTCATTTTAATGCCTGGTACAACTAAAGGTACATTTGTTTGTAAAAATAAAATGATAACAACAAAAATAGCTTATAGTAGTTTAAAGTCAGAGCTGATATCTATCCATTTTCCATGTTTTCTTGGCAAATACTAAAATCACTTCAGTTCTTACATTAATATCTATGGCATTGTTCTGACAAAAACAGTACTTTTAGGCATTCCGTGTTTTCTTTTCTGTCTGTTTTAGTCACATGATACACACAGGAGTTAGTACTTGATTGCATAACCATTGTTTTCAATGACTTTTGATGGTCTAATCATTTTTTTCCGCGACCGTATGAACAGTATTGATTCAGAATATTTGTGGGTGAGTATTTCACATTCATGTTCTTTTATTTCAGCCCTTAGTGTAAAAGACATCCAGCTGTGGTTGTTGACCTTTATGTCTCTTTATGATTCATTTTACTAATTCTCATAACATTATAACGTTCTCCAGCTGTATTTGCTGATTATGGGATATATAAGCTGAGATTCTTCCTCAGAACAGACTGTATGAAGAAGTGCAACCACTGTGGAGGTGGGAAGTATAAAAGACTACTTAACACTTTGACTAAACCTACTGAAAACACCCATTACTCTGCTAATTATTAGGGATTGTTATGGTTAATACTAGTTCATTTCTGCCTCTCACTAAATGTTTAAAGACTACATAATAATCACAACACTAGCTGAGTTAATGCTAACATTAATGTTGTGCTTATAGATGAACCAATGGTAAAATGTATGAAACACATAGACATCAGCTGTTTGTAGACTTTGACTAAAGCTGTCTGTCAAAAAATGAGTTTGACTTAATAAACACAAGCTCTGAAAGTCAGTCTCAGCAGGCGAACAACTATCAGTCTGTCAGTTCGTTACACTTTAAGATACTTTTGCATGGTTTCAGCCTCAGACCGTTCTTGGTCCTCGTTTCGTCACACATTCTGCTCCCATGGCCAAGAATAACACTCAGCATTTAAGAGGCTTGTTTGCCTTCACATTTTTGTGTTGTTTTTTTTTCCCTCACTGTGAGATTTTATCAGTTATGACCTGACCTTTTTTCTTAAGTGCACTGCTCTGTCTTTTGTATCTGAATCAGCAGGAAAGACACTGTGAGAGCATCTGAATGTAAAAGCAAAGTGTATACATTTGATAAACCAGTTGTTAACTTCCACCATGATGCATTAGCAGTTATCAGGATCATTTTGCTTGTCATCATAGAAGAATAGATAATTAAACATCTATATTACAGCTAGGGACGCTGAGCTCTGATTGCTTTTACTTCGTCTCTTTTCCACGACTGCAAATTCATCACGTCGACAAATCACTCTGAGCATCCACACAGGTGTAAGTGCAATCAAACCCTAACGTGCGCACAAATCGACCCCCGTCAGCAGCCTTTTCTTGAATAGCACCCTGATGGGTTGAAAACATAAGCGGGTTTGCTGCATCTTCATTACCATTTGACAATAGCTTGGTGCAAATTGGCAGCCCATGATTCCAAGAACAAAGTCAAAAAATGAAAGGTCTGAGAGGACGCGGCGGCGGCGTGACTCACAGCGCCGAGTGGAGACGCTGCTTTCATCTCCGTCTGTTAGGAGCCAAAATGACTCAGTTCAGCTCAAACATTTTCCAGGAATCGTACCCCATTTATGAAATACACTTAAATGAAGCAACCATTTTTTTTTTCTTTTATTGATGTAGTGATTCTTTTTAAGTCGCAGAACAGCAATGATTTCTGACTAAAAATGATCCAACAGAGGGAGGCTGAGCAGAAAGAAGCACAGTCAGTTCTTCAGAACATGAGAAAATATACTTCTAAGAACTGTCCAACTCTTAACACGTCCACTGGGAGGGTTTAGACTTCTGAAGGTCTAAAAGGCTTGGTTGGAAAAGGGAATAGATTTGGTAAAAGGAGATGGAGAACCACAACTGTCTACAAAAAGGACTGTTCAGATTTATATAATGTGTAGAAGAAGAAAAAAAAAAGACTCACAGTAATATGAAGCTGAGCCCTTATAGCAAAATTTAATTTAATTTGAGCATAATAGGTTCAGCTCCAGAAAAAAAACAAACAAACAAACATATTTTAAATGGTAATTTTTAATCATTTGTTTTCCCTTTTAAGTTGCATTCAAGGACAGAAACCAAGGCTTGAACTTATAGTAAATGTGAAGGTATCTGAAAATGTAATACCTCATTTACACTTTATACTTCCAGAAATCCTGGTTAAAACAACACTGAACTCCTTTTTTATTAATATGTATGTGCTTCAGTAGTTAGACAAACAAGATCATGTTAATGGTAACTGATTACAATAAGTAGTTAGCATAACTTAGCAAAACCTCACCTAATAAAAAAAAAAGTCTGCATTAGCTTTTAGCATTAGCATTTTTTTTCTCCGTTTGCAAATGTTTTTATTATTATAGAATAGAATAGAATATGTGACTGTGTTGTCTTGGCCAGGTCTCCCTTGAAAAAGAGACCTCCCATCTCAATAGGACCAACCTGGTTAAATAAAGGTTAGATAAAATGAAATAAAATACGATACAATAAAACAAAACAAAATAAAATAAAATAAAATAAAATAAATAGTGAATGTTAATATTACTGTAGTCTTAGATTATACTGTCTGTCCATTGGCCCACTAATTAGGTCTTATAGCTGAGTATAGTCTTTTACATCACATGAGTTAAAAAAAAAAAAATGCATATACTGACATTTAAGCCAGTAGCTAAAATTACTTTGTGACATGAACCATAGTACTTCGTAATTAGAAGTGTGGTTGGCTTCGGTTGGTATTTCCTGTAAAGTAGGTGTAGCATTAGCATGATGAGCTACATGGTCAATTCTGGATCCAAAAAGCCAAGATAGCAAGAATCAGGTTTTGAGTAATAATTACTAATGGGTAAAAGTACTGTATATGTATTTTATACAATCAGAGGGAAATATTCAACCTTCGTCCTTCACAGGTCTGCCTTGTTATTGTGAAGCTACCTATAGCAGCCAAAGCTCCCTTTTTATTGACACAGTTTAACAGCTGAACATCTCCAGTCAAGATAGACATTATTCTGTATAACCATTAACTAAGTGTCTAAGCTAGAAACTAGAATAAAATACTGATATTCAAGGACACACAGAACATACAGTCTGGGTTGTATTATCTGCAGTCTGATCAAACTTTTGTACTAGTTTGACACATTAAAGATTCATTTCATTTAAAGCCAGTAAAGAACCACACCTATTCTACTCAAACCACACCTAAGAAAAACATATATGGTTCAGTATTAACCCATTAAGACCCATGACTAGTTCTTCGGCAGTTCTGAAACATTTTTTTCCTCTATATTTTACTTTTCTTAAGTGATTTACCACCATTTATTATTGTCATATTATATTATCCTTTGCATATGCATATGGGATATTACAGGTTGATACTAATGTTTATGTAGTATATATATATATATATATATATATATATATATATATATATATATATATTACATAAACATTAGTATCAACCTGTAATAAAAATAAAATGTGTGTGTGTGTGTGTGTGTTTTATATATTTTTCTGGATGTAGCATATATGTTTATTAATATGGATATTTATGCAACATATCTATCTATCTATCTATCTATCTATCTATCTATCTATATGGATAATTATGTAGTATATAGATATTTATGTAGTAAATAGATAGATACACAAACCATGGTGTGTAGAAATGGGTGGGAATTTTTTTTTTTTTTTAAAGGTGCATACTTCTGCCCATTCTTATTTGAACTTGTTCATATTACAACTTGATGATGCCTTTATTTATTTATTTTAATTTTTTTAAATATATATTTTTTTACATTTTAGACATGTTCATTCGAAATAAATTCATTCATTCATTCATTCTCTTTATTTTGCAGTTTTTCAGTAAAAATTACTTATCGGGTAGATGTTCATAAAAGCTTGGATGAAAATTGAGGGTTATTGTATAAAAAAGAGAGAAAACTCAAGAAAAAGTGACTTTTTCAGCAAATAAATCAATAACTGAAGATAAACCAAGTGTTTCCATCCACTGTCATTGATCCAACTCCATGGGTTTTACTGGTGAATCAATGTTGTAGAAGATGACAGTGTTTCCACGGTAACTATGGAGCCTCTGAACGTCCAAATGGGTCATATCTGATAACCAGGAAAAGATGACAAACTGTATTTTACACCAATTATTTCAACATATTGATAAAGTTAGTGCATCAACAGGTATTAAACAGTTTAGATCAGTAAATGATTTTGGTCGCTGGTGGAAGTTTGGGTCTTTATGGGTTAATTCAATGAGTTCTGGCTTATCTGTGAGTAACAAACAGACTTTTTTGCAGCAGGAAGCAGAATGAATTCATGGCATTTGAAAACTAATGTCTGTCACTGCATTAAAAATCCAGCCTCTCCAACCTGTGAGCGAAATGATTCAAAAAGGACAAAGCACTTTATCGAAGAAGCATTTATGGCTTTGAAAAGTGCAGAGGCAGCTAAGAATTACATTATCAAGCTGACAAATCATAGTCATTGGCTGTAGTCGAGGGATTTTCCTCCTCTGAAGTAGAAAATGTATGGAAATGCTGAGAGCGGGCTTTGTGAAGTCATTGTGGACGTATTTGCTTTTGGGTGAAAACTCATAACTCAGGTTCTGATGATTGTTTGCTTTCATTTCAGGAGATGAATCATGTTAGTGCTTTTGTGTGTTGAGACAATCCTTTGGCCTCTTATTTGCTTGTAAACATTTTCACAATTCCAAGAAATGTGTAAAAAAAAAAGTGGCCTTCAGTGGCAGCTCACGGATACTAATGTGCTAATGCTAATGCTAATGCTAGATATTGTCTGTGTATGAATTGTGGATAAAATGCAGAAATCAAATTGCCTTATGGTTTTAATAAAGCGAGTTCACCTTTGACCTTTACATCAACATGTAACTGGGGTGTTTATTTACCTGGAATGAACTCATATTTTAATACTAAGGCTGGATCCCATTTCACCCCTTGGCCCCTCCCCCTTATCCCTACCCCTCCATTTTGCACGTATGCATAAAGGGGAAGTGTTGCTCTGATTCTCAATTAGACGGAGGGGAAGGGCTAAGGCAGAGAGGTTGTATAGCCCTCGAAACGGAGATATTTCAGGACCACACTACGAACAGAGGGGTATGAGAAATTTCCCATAATTCAGTTCGAATCATTGGCAAGATGGAGGTAAACTCAGCCAAAAAGTGCAGCAGTGTGATGAAAGGAACACACAAATGTACGTATTTTCTTCGTAAACAACTTAATCATTTGATCGACCGTTTAATGCTGTTTGAATGTATTATAAATCGCATTTCTGCGGTTTATAGTTGATAGTCATAAAAAGATGCCCAAAGCCCATAAAACAGAGATGGTTACAGCTACTGACGGCATGGGGAATACTTTCGAAAACAAAGTTTTTGCATCTGTTAATAGCGGCATCGATGACTGGTGATGATGTAACAGGTCGCAAAGGGTTGTCCCATTTCACAGGGGAATGTTTCAACCCCTACCCCTTGCAGCTCTGTTTCAAGGGGTACTGCTAAGTGCAAGGGCCAAGGGGTAGGGGTAAGGCCAAGGGATGAATTGGGATTGGGTCAAAGCCTTGTTTTGTATTCTTGCAACTAATGCTGTTAGTAATGAAATGAAATAAATGTAAAAATACTGTTGGGATGTATTAAAGAAATAAAGTGGAAAGGTATGAACACTGGCTGCATATGGGTCTGTAAGTTTCCCTTTCAGACCACAAAAGCTTGAGAGTATTTAAAGGAGGAGCTGTGAGGTAGGAAGGAGGGAAGTTTGTCCACTCGTGTTAATCTGTTTGAGGAAGGTGTTATCAGATCATATCATTTCCCACAGTTTGTTCAAGGAACTCAAAGATGACCTTGAACCTCCAGAGCCTCTTTCAGCCTTTCATCTTTTGGCTTCTACATAACAGGGCTTCTGCAGCTGGTCTGAACTTTGAACTGCACTGACCCTGGTCCTGAGGTTAGGAATGGGATGAGCTCAACGGCAAATAATGTCCTGAAATGTCCAGAAGCAGGACTTTCATCAACTCTTAACTTTCACACGTGTTGAAAGACATTTGAACCCTCAACAACCCAAAAGGCCACTGGTAACCAAAAGCATCTACTGATGTACAATGTTTAACACCTGCTGATCCACTAATCCTATTAATACATGTAAATAATTGGTATAAAGTGTAGTTCGATCTTTTCATGGTCATCAGATGTGACCCATTTGGACATTCAGAGTTTAAATGATAAATGACAGCGGATGGAGACACTAGTTTATCTTCAGTTATTGATATATTTTACTGAAAAAGTACATTTTACTTTTGATTTAAATGTAGTTTAGCTTCAATTAAAGTCGTGTTCTGAATAAATCTCATGTAGAAAAGTCATTTAGTGTTTTTTGCACATCCTCATCCTCTTTCTTTATACAGTTGTTTTTTTCTGTTCCTATTTTGATATTGTGTTGTATTAAAAAAAAAAAAAGGAGCTGTGCTAACTGCAAATTTAACATCTTGGTTGTTAATTTAACCCTCAAAGACCCAAACATCCACCATCAACTGAAATTATTTACTGATGTAAAATTTTTAATACCTGTTGATCCATTAATCCTGTTAATACATGTAAATAATTGGTGTAAAATGCAGTTTGTCACCTTTTCATGGTCATCAGATATGACCCATTTGGACGTTCAGAGGCTCCATAGTGAACATACTGACAGTGGATGCAGATACTTGTTTTCATGTTCAATTAGTGATATGTTGAAAAAGTAATTTTTCTTCTTCTTTTTTTTTTTTTTTTAAAGATTTTATTGAATAACATTTGAATTTTCTCTGAGCATTTATGAACATCTATATGACCAGTAAAGATAGAAAAATGTACATAGAAAAATGGAAAATACAGGGGATAATATTGTAATAAATTGTGATAAATCACTTATGAAAGATTAAATATAGAGAAAAAAAAAAACATTTGGGAGCTGCCACAAAAGTAACACTGGGTCTTCATGAGTTGATTTACACTGGTCCATCATTACTATGACCAGCACAGATGGGTGGTCATTTGGTAATTTGGTTGGTTATTTATCAACAGGCTGCGACTTGGTTCATAAATTAACAAACTGTTTATCAGCCACAGAAGAGCAGTTCCAGTCTGCATTATTATTTTTTCTTGGAAATTGTGGTAAATGTGCTTTGCTTAGTACATCTGGGTCTAAATATATAGAAGGTAAAGCAGAGACATGCTTGGCTTTGACAACATGTAAACCACCACCCTTGACAGGAAGTGAGGTCACGGTTTGGGTCACTTCCTGTCCATTCTTCCACTTCTGTGTGGCCTCAAAGGCGACTAAGAAGAGCATCTAACAATAGCCGCAGCCTCATGACAGATTCTCGGTTTCTCTCTACACATAAATACATTTGTTCCTCTTTGGGAGGTGCTATCAAGGCCAGGCCGAAGGCCGGCGGAGGTGTTTTGTTAAATTTAGATTGTTTGCTTCTCTGCTGCGGAGACCCTGATTGCATTTCAACACAATCAATACTGGCATATTGGATCTGAGTGAGAGGGCAATAAGAGCCAATAAAGCTTTGAGGGGGTGAAGGGCGTATTGTCTGTCAGGGATGGAAAACAGTGGAGGCCATGTTTAGGAGAGGCAATAAGCAAACAGGCTGCAGAAAACACATCTATACATGAGAAATCTGCAAAGAATCACAGACAAAAAGACTTCAGCTGTGTTAGCCCAGTGCGTGTGCACACACCACACAACGCTTCTATCTCGGTTTCTATCTTTTTCCCCTCATTTCCTCTCTTCAAGATGCTCACACTCACTTACTCATCTAATGACGCACACAGGTTCCCCACCCACATGCACAATTCATATCTCCAAAATAAAACACGCACAGCCTCAGGATGTGTTATTTTGCTGGAGCTCCGAGGCGGCTGATAATGAGGTTGTGTAGAAGGTGCAGCCATGACTGGAATGTCAGAAATCTCAAGGGAGTTTAGATTAAAATCCAAGAAAATGTACAGAACTTTAAAATGACTTGTTCAGTTTCACTCATCTGCTTGTCTTTTTGTTTTGTGCATTTCTAACCTTCTGTCTCATATGAGAAACCTAAAACATACTCATCGTACTGGACCAACCACACTCACATCATGAGTTGAATATTTCTCAGGGAATTGCGTTTGCTACACACTGGAGTTGTGTTAACTGGAGTAACAAAGCCCTCAGAGACAGGAAATAGTCTGCACAGAATATGAAGCATTACAAGGAAGGCTAATCTTAAACATGCTGCTGAGAGGGAGGTGAGGGAGAAAGAGGAAGGAACCCAGCAGAAATCTGCGTTTCCTGTTGCTGAAAACTTTGTCAGCATTTGCAGCCGTTTGAAGCTGAACGAATGGAACCTGCTGAGCCAAACCTAAAATGCCGCTCTGACATCTTTGTCTCAGCAAACGATGGCTTAGCATTTTACTGCCTGACTGGTTCAAAACAATACATGACACCCACTTAGCATGACGCTAAGTGTGGATGGAGGCAGAGGCGAGCGCTGTCACAGGCTGGAATCTGTCGGTTTAGCTGGAGGTTAATGCATATTTAATGCCTGTTTCCAAAATGATTCCTGGTTTCCGATTACCTGGTGATCGCAATGCATACGCACATCAGGAGAACTCAGTGTGCAAAGAAAAGCAGACTGGACAGAGGTTTTGGTTATTAATCTGGCTCTTCCACGTGTATAATCATCACTTTACTGCTTTTATTCCTCTGACCGTCAGGAACATGTTTAACCTTTGAACAGCTGCTCTTTTCATGAACCCACAGGACTTATTGAACATGTATTTAACAACTACCTCGGTAAAAATGGCTCAAATTGAAACCTAAGCCTTAAATGGATTTGTGTTGACCTGCTGTAAAGTATGTTAGGTCATTCATAGTGCTACTTTTATGGTAGCAACCAAATTAATTGTTCTGATTTATCACAATTTATTCTAATATTTTCATCTGCATTTTGTATTTTTCAGCATAAATAAAATCGCATATCTTCCTATATTTCATTTACTGATCATGTAGATCACAAGTGTAAAACATGCGGCCCGGGGGCCAAATTCGGCCCACCAAAGGGTTCAATCCAGCCCCTGGGATGAATTTGTTAAATGCAAAAATTACACTGAAGATATTAACAATGAAGGATGTTAAAATCATTTTAGGTCATTTTAGTCTAAAGTGGATCAGACCAGTAAAATACTATCATAATAACCTATAAATAATGAGAACTGTAAATTTGTCTCTTTGTTTTAGTATAAAAAAAATAAAATTACACAAAAATGTTTACATTTACAGTCTAGTCCTTGACAAAAAATGTGAATATCTGGAATGGCTTAAGAGAAGTATGTGGAATTTTAATAATATTTATCCTGTTATTTAATGTTTTATGTATTTGTAATGCCACTGTGATCTCTAAGTTGTGATTCACTTGTATAAATGATACACTAAGGCATACTATTGTTAACACTGCACTTATTTTACTAACAAATTTTTAGGTTGTTCATATTTGTTCATATTATGTTCAAGTACAATTTGTAGATTTAAACATTCATTACGGAATTTTTCTTTTTTCACTCAAAAGTTCTTATCCTATTATTTATATTATTTTACTGGTCCGGCCCACGTTATATCAGTTTAGGCTGGATGTGGCCCCTGAACTAAAATGAGTTTGAAACCCCTGATGTAGATGTTCATACAAGCCCAGAGTAAATTTATTTTATCAAATCAGAGAAAAAAAAAAGAGGAAAAAGTTACTTTTTTCAACAAAATATATCATTAACTGAACATAAAGAGCCACGGGGGCAGCTGTGGCCTAGAAGGCTGGAGAGTCGCCTTGTGACTTAAGGGTCAGCGGTTTGATTCCCCAGACTGGCAGAAAAAAAGTTGCTGGCTGATGTGCCCTTTAACAAGGCACTTTGCTGCCCCGGGCGCTTGATATGGCAAACCCACTGCTCCTAGTCTGCAGTGTGTGTGTGGCGTCTGCATGTTCTAGCGGTGGGTTAAAAGCAGAAGGTTCATTCATGTCTACACGTGTCTATATACTGACAAATAAAGAATCTTAATCTAATCTTAATAAACCACGTGTCTCCACCTACTGTCATTTATCCACCTCCATGGGGTTTACTGGTGAATCAGTGTTGCTGACGGTGTTTCCATGTTCACTACGGAGCCTCTGAACAGAAACGTACCTACTGTATGTTCCCCCTAGACAAAATATTCATCTCTCCACACAATATATAATCGTATTGAAAAAATGTAATCCAACAATAATCACTCATACTTATAGCTATAATATTTTTCATGTATCACAAAGTTTCTTGTTTGAACACAAATGCAAATTGAAATATTTTAGACACTGCACCTTTTAACTTTATTATTTATTGTGTTGAATATTTTAATTAAACAGTAATTTTTGCTTTATTTTTTGGAGTCTATTTAGTTTTACTTCCACCGAGGAGGTTATGTTTTCGCTTGCATTTGTTTGTCTGTTTGTTTGTCTGCCTCAAAACTTTATTAAATTTCGGTGGTAATCAGTTAATTATTTTACCCTTGGTGAAACTAGTGAAACAGCAACGCCTGTAATTATAGTTTGTAGGCCTTTGTCCTTACATATGGAACTACATTTCTGTAATGTATGTTGGACTGGGGAACATAGGTACTGGGAACATAGGTACTGAGGAGCATAGGTACTGGGGAACATAGGTACTGAGGAGCATAGGTACTGGGGAACATAGGTACTGGGGAACATAGGTACTGAGGAACATAGGTACTGAGGAGCATAGGTACTGAGGAACATAGGTACTGGGGAGCATAGGTACTGGGGAGCATAGGTACTGAGGAACATAGGTACTATGGAACATAGATACTGAGGAGCATAGGTACTGAGGAACATAGGTACTGAGGAACATAGGTACCGGAGAAAATAGGTACTGGGGAACATAGGTACTGGGGAACATAGGTACTGAGGAACATAGGTACCAGGGAATATAGGTACTGAGGAACATAG
The DNA here is from genome assembly GCF_902148855.1 of Sphaeramia orbicularis. Classification (NCBI taxonomy): domain Eukaryota; kingdom Metazoa; phylum Chordata; class Actinopteri; order Kurtiformes; family Apogonidae; genus Sphaeramia; species Sphaeramia orbicularis. The sequence goes on from NC_043972.1 coordinate 48,742,270, forward strand.
GTACTGAGGAACATAGGTACTGGGGAAGATAGGTACTGGGGAACATAGGTACTGAGGAACATAGGTATCGGGGAACATAGATACTGAGGAGCATAGGTACTGGGGAACATAGGTACTGAGGAACCTAGGTACTGGGGAACATAGGTACTGAGGAACATAGGTACCAGAGAAAATAGGTAATGGGGAACATACGTAATGGGGAACATAGGTATTGGCGAACATAGGTACCGAGGAACATAGGTACTGAGGAACATAGGTACTGGGGAACATAGGTACTGAGGAACATAGGTACCAGAGAAAATAGGTACTGAGGAACATAGGTACTGGGGAACATAGGTACTGAGGAACATAGGTACCAGAGAATATAGGTACTGAGGAACATAGGTACTGGAGAACATAGGTACTGGGGATCATAGGTACCAGGAACATAGGCATTAGGGAACATAGGTACTGGGGACCATAGGTACTGAGGAACATAGGACTGACTCCCTCTGAAATCCAAGTAGGTCATATCTAGTCACATAATAATTTAATTTTGCCTGAATTAAATGAATTGATTAGTGGATCAAAAGTTGAATTGGTAGATGGCTCTTGTTGCCAGCGGCTGTTTAGATCTTTTCTTTGTAACTTTACCAAAGCCGTGAGGTTAGGGTCAGGGTTACAAAAGAAGAAGTGTAAGGCCAAAGTGGATGTATTAGACTTCATCTGAAAGAGAACATCTAATTTCTGTGTTGAACGAAAGCTAAAACAACCTAAACTACATCAGTTGAAATGTGACTCCAGTGTAACTTCATCTAACCTTTAACCAAATCACTGCAGAACTGTTGGATGACCTATGACCTTTTCCTAACTCTGACTAAAGTGCTTTTTTGCCTAAATCTAAAAAAAAAAAAACATCCAAACATAAAAGTCCACCTCCACCTACTGAGGAAGGAATAGAATAGAAGCAGATCCTTCAATGACAAATTTTGTAGCGATTATACAATAGCGACACTTTGTTCTTGAAACTGGGTTGAAATATTCGGCACCTTAGCAACAAAATGCTCTGCTATAACCATCAGTTCGTCACTAATTGTGGGTTAGTTAGAATGACACCAGCTATAGATGAAGGCAAGGACGAAAAGCAGTGACACACTCAGTGTAGCTGGCAGCTGATGCATATTTCATGCCAGTTTCTAAAACGATTCCCGGGTTTTGTGGTAATCACAATGAATACCTTCATCAGGAGCACTCGGTGTGTGCAAAGACGAGCCAGATCCAAAAGAGGTTTGGGTTATTAATTCAGCACTTTCTCATATATAATCACCACTTGCCTGTTTTGATTCCTCAGACCATCAGAAACACATTTAAGTCACCTCACCCTGCATCTAATTTACAATCATGTTTTAAGAATCGTTTCCATTGGAGCCACGCTGTGCAGCCACGCCCAGGGAAGCGGGTTCAATAATGGAAATATAATAAAAGCAGATGACCGTGAATTCAGTCTTCAATGTCATTCTTCCCTTCAATAACTGCGATTCAATTCCACCTCAGCCCGAGGAGCCAGGACGGATAAATCCCAGCTCCCGTCGCCATCCGAGGACTAATCTCCCCTCGGAAAGCCACTCGGGTGCTCGCCGTTCCCGTTGACCTCTCCTGCAGCGTGGTCTTATATCTGAGCATAGCTGAGTGGAGTGACGGGGAGTGGGGGTGGAATGGGGGGGGGCCTCGTGTCACTCACCTGCCGCCACTGCTACAGCTCATATTAACAAGGGGACTGAGGGGCTCTGGGGGTTTTGCATATAAATGATGTGTCTAGCTCCTGAGATGATATCAAACAGTGTGTCTGGGTCCCGTCTATTTGCTGGAGGTGCACTTACCAGCTTTGATGTCAAGGACGGCGTGCTTATATTCCAGTATTCCCTGCCTGTCTGCATGGGAAGATATTAAACACATTTTCAATTTCTCATTTTTTTTTTTTTTTTGACATTTTTAACATTTAAATACCACAATATCACAGTTTTTTTTGGAAATAAGATTGGCATTGGGCATTTTTTCCATGCTTTTGTTTACAATGAAATGGCTTCTTTCCACACCATCTAACACGGCAATAGCTCTGGCCACTTTCTCCGTCTCCCCGTCGGGTCATGATCTCAATATCAAACAGACCCTGTGGTTTTTTTGTTTTTCATCGGCTCTTTCAGAAGGTGAATGTCTGCTTTCTAAAATGATGGAAGAACGCAAGGTGACGACTCATTGGTGGGTCGGCATTCATATTTAGTGGAGCGGCAGTTTGCTACTCACCCCTTTGCACAGATTTACTCTTCCTTTCATCAGTGTTTCTGCAGTGAAAGGTGTTATTTTTGAACATTTGGTGGCTGGTTCGAAGCCTGCAGGGCCATTGTGGTGGCAGTTGCTGAAGGCTATGATTTAACACTATGGCAAGAAATTATTACAAACATTATTCACACTGCGGTAGTCATGGTGGGGTGAACTAAACAACATGAGGGTATATTTCCCAAGCAGAGAGGTGAAAGGGAAGCAAAAACCCTTTAATTTGGTTTCCAGTTAAATATGCTGATGCTGAGCATGTCTCTGCAACAGCATTTTCTTTTTTTTTTTTTTTTTTTTCAGACTGGCTTTTTTTCCTTGGTGCAACATATTGTTGCAGAATATAATGATAATGATAATGTGTTCTACACATTCCATTTCACAGTCTCTTTGGTCTCCTTGAGCTCAAGAAGGAAATATTTTTGCAGTGACATGCTCCACATCTGTGCCTTTGTGCTGGGCATATTTGTGTGCACCAATTTTGTGAGCGCTTTTTTTTTTTTATCCCCTAATGCCTGAATTTATATACAGGTATATTTAAAAATGAATTATTTGTGTTTTTACTTACAAGCAGATGCTAAATTAAGCGGAGATTGTTTATTTGACAATAGCACATAGAATACATAGAAATGTGGGTATGATGCAAATTTGCAACAATAGGCATAATGGTTAATAGAGGCATCAATAGGTTTTATGATGCCACAGAATAATTTTCTGTGTCCTGACTTGATATGTATCTATAACCCTGAACTGGCATTGGGAGAATACATATACTATCTCTGATTCTATAATGGAAACGTTTTGATGAAAACTTTCGACAGTCGACGTAATGTTGTTGCTAAAATCTGTCTTTCTGATTAGGAAAAGATAACAACTGAGATTGGTATAAAACTTCAAAAAAATTATGTAGCAATCACTGATCAATTATTTCCCGTAGTTTCCTCTCAACAAGTGTTTTATAGACATTATAATATGATAAATAAAAAAGCAGTTTCAAATTGCATGTCAGGGATTCACAGCTCATTTTGATTCAGTCCATTTACAGCAGTTAATGTTGTCTGTTTCTACAAACTGCATATAATCTATGTGTTTCTGAACAAAAACTACATTTCATATAAACATTTCTGTGAAGTGTAACATTATACTGACACATTATATATGTTTTAACTTTGACACTGAATGAACATGGCTACAGATAGGACACTACACCAGGTTTCAATACAGAAAAGTCTAAAACAATGTGATTAAAAATGTTTCACATCATATATCCATAGTATTTAAACCAAATTTTCCAAGGATCCAAAACCTATGAGTCTCTGGAGAAAAAAAAATAAGATCAGATCCTTCAATTGCATAATAGGTTGAAATTATACATATATATATATATATATATATATATAAAACATACAAGTAAAACATTTTAGTCTGGAATTTGGTTGAAATATTTGTCATTTCAGCCATTAAATGCCCTACTTTCATCTGCTGATCATTCATTGTATATGTGTGTCATATTGTGCTGCAGGTGGTGTACACTGGGGTTTGGAGGAGATGATGATTAAAGGGCCAAGAAAATGATGTTGTGCAGACAGAAGGAGGGTGGTGTCGTCTGATGCTAAATGTAATATTTGATATATATGTTCTTATATCAGGGATCAGCAGCCTTTACTATCAAATGAACCATTTTAGACTCAACATCAAGAGCTGCAAAAAAAAATTTCACTAATTTATTTGACTATTTACTCGTACATGCTTTCCCCAACACTTAATTCTAATTCTATTGATCAATGATAGAACCAGTGAAGCAGAAACAGTTGTTTTAATCTTTGTATCCTGATCTTTTCATGTTTTTTTCATGTCGTTCCTTGTACTTAAAGATTCATTAATGTGAAATAAACCCTGAAAAGGTGATGCAGGACACAGTTTCACCAGCTCAGATCTACCCATCCTCCCATGTATTATATTTGAACTTACTAACAGAGTGAATAGTTTAATCAGTTGTCTTCATTTACAGAGTACTTTATTGATTTAACAATTGACCTCCAGAGTCTGTGGACCGACGTTTGCCCACGGTGACACTTTATTTTAGGGCGAAGTCAAGGGAAGGTTAACAAATTACAATAATCTACACCAAACTTATATTTTTAGGTAGGTATTTACTTATATTTTCAGGAAAATGTATTTTGAAATTAGAAAAAAAAATTGAGAAAAAATTTTCAGGAGTTTTATGAGTGTGAACGTTTTCTGCCATCATTCTGGGTTCATTTTATAAACTCTCATAGACTAAATGTATTCCAAATACATTGATATTTGACTATTATATTATTTATGTCATATTCTAAACAGACAGTGTTTAAAACTAATAAATGCTATCTATGGAATCTATGGAAAATACATTTAATATAATGTTAATACTATTTGTATGTTGTAAATATTGTAAAAAAAAAAAAAAAAAAAAAAAAAAAAAAAAAAGTGCATTATATTGATAATTGAAATAAAACATGTTTAATTTTATATTTACTTTTGTTGTCCATCACTGACACTGCCATTTTTCAAAACTCTTGCTATTTAGGTAAGATCGTTTTTTTTTTTTTTCTTCTAAACAATTTTTCGGTTGTAAAATAGAGGGTTTAAGGTATACACTGAATACATTTTAGGATGAAAATGTCAGAGGAACTTCACTTTTGAGAACTTTGTAATTCTTGCAAAAAATAGATGTAAATTTTTTGTCCATCCGTGATATTTGTCTTAAGCTTGTCTGGTTCAAAAGTTATGGATCAAAAAGTAGTGGGCTGTCCATCTGTGACGCCCTTGACCCGCCCTTATCCTTTACTTGTACTAATGTCTGAGTGGTTCCACTAACACTGTACATGTACGTGAGTCTGTGACAAGTATGAGTTGGAGAGACGAACAATTAACTACATATTTAAAAACATTTTTTAAGAGACATGTAATAGGTTGCTTTTATATTGGCTTTATGTTCTTTAAGTTGATTTTTTTTACACAATGTTTAGGACTGATTTCACCTGAAGATGTCAAATGGCACAAGTGTAGCAATATGAATAGACATTTCATTTTTAAATATCTCCATGAAACATATTCCTAGGATTATCCCAAAGTTTGTATATGAAACAGTTATAACACTGAATGGGACATAAGAAGAAAAAGGTTACTACATTGCAATAGAGCATTACATCCTAGTCCATATTATTGTCTGTATAAAATCAAACCAAACTATGATGACACTGACTGGGTCACAGACATTATAAAGAAATCAGGTGTTTATTAAGGACAGGTTAAGTATATGAAACACAAAAACACACACTGGTTAAAAAGTTATTTACAAAATAGGTCTCAGTATGTATCAATTGGAAATACAAATTCACAACTTAGAAAAGTAACATGTGAGGTCCCACAAGGTTCAGTTCTGGGACCTAAGTTATTTATACTTTATCTAAATGATATTTTTATGGCATCTAGTAAGTTAAAATTTACAATATTTGCAGATGATACTAATTTGCTTTATTCGGGAGCAAATATGAAACAAATATTAGAAACTGTGGAAAAGGAATTGATCAAGTTAAAAAAATGGTTTGACGTAAAGTTATCACTTAATGAAGATAAAACAAAATTTCTGTTTTTTGGTGGTGCTAGAGGAAATTATGATATAAAACTGAAAATTAATGAAATTGAAATTGAAAGGGTGTATGAAACAAAATTTTTGGGAGTGATTATTGACCATAAACTCTGTTGGAAACCACAAATAGAATATATCAAATGTAAAATGTCCAAGGCTGTTGCGATTCTTTATAAAACTCCAGACTTGTTAAACAAAAAATGTTTGCTTATATTGTATTGTTCACTTGTAATGCCATATATGTCATACTGTGTGGAAATATGGGGCAATGTGTATAAAACTAATTTAGACCCGATAATTAAACTTCAAAAAAAAGCTATTAGAGTCATAAACAAAGCTAGTTATCTCCAATCAAGTAATCCACTTTTTATAGAATCTGGTTTTCTAAAAGTTTTTGATATTGTATATTTAAAAACAATGGAATTTATGTTTCGTGTTAAAAGTAAAAATCTTCCTCTTTGTATTCAGAAAATTTTTATGTTAAGAGAAGGAAATTATAATTTAAGAGGGATGTTTGTGTTTGAAAAATGTAAAGTAAGAACAAACGTTAAATATCACAGTGTTTCTGTTATTGGTGTCAAGCTATGGAACGAACTGAAGGATGAAGTGAAATTGTGTAGCTCACTGTCGAGTTTCAAAAAGACTTCAATTTGTCAAATTCTGAAGGGCTACGAAAGTAATATGATTATAAAGTGACTTATAACACCGAATGTAGTATAATTTGTGTTTAAGTATTAATCTGCTGCAACTTCAGGTGTGGACTTAGGGTAAGGATGGGAATAGGGGAAGCAGAAAAAAGCCACTGGCTTCAGCTTCTTCCTTTTTCAGTTACAAATTGTGTTAATTTTATGTTTGTTTGTTTTTTTTTTAATATGTATGTGTTTTGTATTTAACTGAAATAAACATTCATTCATTCAAAAAAGACAATAACAAATAAAAAATCCAAAGCACTCAGATGCAAGAATACTGTCATGGCTGCTGAGTATTTGCAATTGTCTTTTTTTGTACAAAATTTGCATATTGTCATATTCATGAAACATCCTGGTAACGCCAATTGACACAAACTAGTGTCTGTTCTGACAGGTCATGTGTTTTTCCCTTCACATTTCCATTAGTTTCATTTGTGGAAATTTTGTATGAAGATATGACATTTACATATCTAAAGCAAAAAGTGAAAATCTTTCCAATCAAATATGATTTTATAAGTCATTAGCATGAAAATCCCCTCTAAATACAAATTTCTTATTCTTTATTTTATCTCACATTTGTGCATTCATGAACATCACACTCATGCGGCCGATCTGCATATTCATTATCTTTGACTCTTTCTTTAATATTTTATCGTCCTCTTGCAGTAAAGGACTGAACGCATGAATCATTACCTACACTCACATACCTGGTACAAGGTAATTATAGCCATGAGTAGCACGCTAACCTTTCAGCCCGAAAATGTGCTGATGCTGTGAAATGAGTCGACTGGTGGGGCTACACTTACTGATTCCTCAAACTTAATGTGTTCCTGAGGGGAGCAGACAGAAGCACACACACCGACGATAAGAAAGACACACACAAATCTGACAGATGAGAGTAAGAAAGAGGTGAGAGCGACTCAAACATCCTGACAGTAATGGAGAGAAAGAGCAAAAGGAAAATGATTACAGTAAGTACCAACCCCCACCATTACAGAAAATACTTCAACATAATAATGTGGCCACAAGCCAAAGACACACACACACGCACACACACACACACGTAAACACACACACATTCTATGACAAAAGGGAGGACTCCTGTCTACGTCCAGCCGCCTCCGCTGGGGTGTCAGGGAGGCTGGAAAAGTCCTGGACCCGCCCCCCCTCAGACGTCCGCCCCCCCCCAGACACCCCCAGTCTCTGTCTCCATCATCCATCCAGTCTGCTAACCCTGACAAACTAATGGAGACTAATCAACTGTCAGGACAAACACACAGCGCACTACATCTCCTGGCTTCCCGTACCAGCCCCTCCCCCTCCCCCGCCCACCGCCGCTGCCGCCAAACTCCCATCCCACCATCATTTCAGCTCCAACTGTCATGACAAGAAATAACAAAGTGATGGCTATATATAGCACCCAGCTCCTCCCATGGCCTATTGCACACGTAGCCACACACAAGCAAACATGAACATGTTAAACACATGCACACACACACACACACACACACACAGGTCATTAATTTTCCCAGCTGTTCACCTTTTCTTTAACGACCTCCATTATACATCTAACCTTAATGTAATCCTAATTCTACAGCGAATCTTAACCCAACCTTGACCTTCCCACCAATACTGATGTCTGTCGGATAAGACGCTACTGGCTCATCACAAACTCTGTTGGCAGATGACATTACACACTACTTTGTGAATCAATATATTTGACAGCTGTCGGCCCCTCAGCGGCACATGGAAGGAGCTGGACTCGGTGTGTTTACATCCCAGTCAACTCTTTGAATGAAGGCAGTGGAATGCAATACTTTGGAGTGTTCTTTGTTGAAGGTAAACTTTTGGCAAAGTTATTGACAAACATCCACTGAACAAACATAACCTTATCCTCATAGTACAACCAAAGCCATAGGCTGTGAAGGGCTGAAAAGTTAAATAGAGCTGAAATGATTCATTGGTGAATCGGCTCAAATCAATTCTTAAAAATGATTTGATTACAATTATGTCTGAATCGAAGCCTTGTTTCCTTAATTTCACTGGTTCCTCTGTTGTGTTTAACACAGACACTTATTGTGACACACATGACGCCAGGATCAACACAAATCCATCTTAAGTTGTTCGTAAGTTGGACCCAAATGTGTTGAAGACTGCAGTGCACATATTGTTTATAGATGTCATTTGATTTGTTTGTTATCATTTATATTGATAGATATTTTTATATATACTTGTATACTGTTTTTATTGTTATTTCTAGATACTGTAGATACATTAAAAAAAAAAAAAAATCTGTTACTTTTATACTTTTTGTGTTTCTGGAATAAAGGACAAGTTGTTTGTAATTTTCAGACATGTCTGTTTTTTGACAAGCCATATGTCATATGTAGTGTTGGGAGTAACTTGTTACAAAACTAATGCATTACACTAACAGATTACTTTTTGCTGTAATGCAGTAGTGTAAGGCATTACTAATCAATTTTCAGTAATATTTTATTCTGTACATGTTCAATAGCGCTTGAGTTACAACACACTTTTTGCCCATAAGTTAACTGCTTGAATGAAAAAAAAAAAAAAAAAAAAAAGTTAGACCAGGAGACCTGAAGGAATCATAAATGCATCAGGACAGTTCTGTTTCCTGTTGGTGTTCAGCCAATGGGTGAAGATGACAGAACACAGTCCATTGTCCACATGGACGTATGCTCATTACTAACCCTAACCCTGCTTTACAGGAGCTAGTTAGCATGATCCCTGTGATCAGCAATGATGAGGTAAGCTAGTGTTTCTACGACTAGTAAGAATTCATGTATAATGTTGAAAAAAATGCAAGCGTTCCTGCTGGGATTCGAACATCGTAGACTGTAGCATTACTTACTGAGCTATCCGTCCTCGTGAATTTCAGGGCACAAATGTATGCATCCCAACGGTCTCCTGTCGCTTGAATTCGGGGGGTTGGGTTCTACTGTGCCATCTATGATGACAGTCTGTATGCAACTCAAAAGTAATACAGGAATCATGTAATGCATTACATTTTGGAGAGAGTAATATTGTAAGGTAAGGAGTTACTTTAAAATAACAGTAACAAGTAATCTGTAATGGATTACAGTTCGGAAGTAACGTGTACAATACTGGTTATATGACACATAGAGCTTTCACTGTCAACTAGGGAAAAAAATGTCACTACATAACATTACAGCAATGTTTCTGAAACTGTGCATGAAGGCTTGCCGGGAAGGGGGGGGGTGCTAATGTGCAATGTTTCTGTTTTTGCAGTTTGTACTTTAATGTTCTCATTGCAGCCACTGATATTGTTAAAATGTTCATCTTTGTTACCAAAATGTGTTTGTTGTTCTAAAAAAACAGTAATTTTAATATCATAGTTGTAAGATATTTGCACATTTCCTATTTTTGTTTGGAAAAATATTGCCTCAAGGCTCAAGGAGCAGTTTTGGTGAGTTTGTGTTGTTTGATAAAAATCTAAGCTATTTTTAATTTGCACAACAAATTCAAGGACAAACAAAAAGTATTATTACAATATTGATGTTTTTTTCAATAAAAGTTATAATTGCACCACTGTTACAATGTCGTGGAGACTTTTCATCCTCCAAAGTGCGGCACCACAGAAAAAGACTGAGAAGTTACTTAGTATACAGGGTGAGTCAGAAAAAACGCTCTTTTCATTTAAAGAAATTGTACCACTGAAATGGAAATGCTTATTTTTCTTTTGATCATACAGTCATATTGATGTGGTTATTGAGCATGTCTGGCGATTGAATCATTGATTTATGGCATAGCATAACAGAGGGAATGTCCATTGTTTATTGTGCACCGAAATATCTGCCAACACAGTTTATGCCACCGTGAATGAAATTGAAATTGTCAACCATGACAGCATGTTTACTGTCTCAACGAAGTCGTCCGGCACGACCTTCAACCTGGCTACCATTCAGATTGATGCAAATCTGTGCTCGTTGTCGCATCTCTAACACAGCTCTTCTCGCCATTCGTGTTCGTCGTAGGGCTTGGATTTCAGCCGTGATGCGATTTCGGAGTTCCTGAAGAGTTTGTGGAACAGTCTGATACACACGGTTTTTAAGATACCCCCACAAGAAAAAATCAAGGGGGGTCAAGTCCAGGGATCTAGGTGGCCACTCTCTCTCCTAACCCATACAGACAACTCGATGAGGAAATAATACCTGCAATCGCTGTGGTCTTGCCATGATGAAAACTCCCTGGGCACTGTCATGTAGGCCTATGTCCTGAGTGTGAAAGCAAAGCCCCGACTCCTGTAATTGTTGTCAATTTCAAGTTTGTTCACTGTGGCATACATTGTGTTGGCAGGTATTTCAGTGCCCAATAAACAATGGACCTTCTCTCTCTTATGCAATGCAATAAATCTATGACTACATCACCAGACATGCTCAATAACCACATCAATATGACTGTATGGTCAAAAGAAAAATCAGTGTTTCCGTTTTAGCAGTACAATTTCTTTAAATGGAAAGAGTGTTTTTTCTGACTCACCCTGTATTTGGTTGAAATAAACATGTTTCTATCATTAGAGGTTGCTTCTATCAAAAGAAGACCGCTATCTCTGTAAAAAGAGAAACATATTTCCATGGAAAGGAGCCATAACCGTCTGCCATAAACACTTTGACACTTGCCTCACCAACCTGTAACTTTAAGTATCAAACCTACAACCTTAGCTGATAAAACAGAAAGCTAATGAAACAGTGTCACTAACCAGCAGGAAACACTTTCCTTGCTTACTTTCCTCGAGGCCCCTGCTAGCAGGTTGGACTGGCTGCCATACATAATTAATAGACGCCACTAGGATTTTTAACATGGATTGAGCTAGAAAATTCTATATCATTAGCAACAACGCGGTAGCATGACTGACTAATTGTCAGAAAATAAATTACAATGGCTGCTTCTATACAGGGAGCAAGCACTAATTAACACTGCATCATTACAGGAGAACAAACCCTGATGAAAATGACAGCTTGTGTGTTTATTATTGCATATACATGACTGATAGGTTTCATCTGCATCTGAATTTATAATGCCGTTGGGAAAATGCAGGTATGATGGCATTTTAGAGGTGGAGAAGGCAGATGAATGACAGTTGGTCACATAATTCAGTAAAATCCAAAGCATGCAAACACACGATTGTAAATTGCTGTTAGGGATCGTTTCCTTGCAAAAGTTGTGTGGCACTCTGCTGACGTGCCATGCAGAATTATGATGCTGAAAAATGCCAAATGCCTCCAGCAATTCATATGATTCCAATGCTGCACGTGACAAGAGCGATAATTTAGATTTTATGACCTGCAGAAAAAACGGCAGTAATACATGCACAGAGGGAGACGGGGATTACGGATCAATAGCAGTGATTACTATGCAGGAATTTCTGGCTTTCACTGCTCAGACTTCAGACCTGAGGACTGGGCTTAGAGCTCAAATATGACGATTCCAACAGGTAGTAAGATGAAAAAAAAAACATCACAAAAAATGTTCACACAATGTTTCCAACTCCTCAGTAAATACAGTTGCTAAAAGATGTCATCGCCTAATTTGCATAATTGTAAATGTGCATGTAATTGTAATGGATGATGTAATGAATGATGAATGAGGATGAGAGGAATAACGTTCTGTTAGAGACAAAAACACCCTAAAAATGAACTATACTCTGTCAGTTCTTTTTTTTATTGTCCCAATTTCAATTCTCCTCATTTATCCAAGCTTGGGGACCGGCTAAAGAGACACTTTGGAGGAGTTACTTAGGTAATTTATTTGTTTAGTTTAGTTTTTATCGTCATTTTCTTCAGTTTGGTTTGCTTTTTAAACTTACAGTCCACTACAACCAGTCAAAGTAAAACATAAACATTTTTAACCACAACATTTTTAACTTTCAGTCTAAATGGACCAAAAAGAGACAACAGAGAAAACTGTCAATGTCAATAGGAGTGATTTATATTCAGTGAAGTAATTTGTTTTAGACAAAGAATGATGTCATGTCAGAGTCTCAAAAAGTCTCCAATAACACCAGAAAAAGCTGATTAATTTGTCACTAGGTGCTTTTTTGATAAAGAGTCTCCAGAGGGGTCTGAAAAATCACTAAATATACCAACAAAGTGGATAAGTTGGAAACACTGTCTTTTACAGCTACAGGAAGACTGTACATTTTGTGTCATTTAGAGTAAAAATGTGTGTGTTTTAGAGTTTAAGCCACTTTTCAGAAGTTGATAAAACTCTCCAAACAAATTTTAAAAGTAGCTAAATGTGTTTCAAGGTGCTTTTAGGGGAAAAAAGTGTTGCTAGTGTAGTCTGAAAAGTTAATAAATCTAGCAACAAAAGTGCTACGTCGGCATCAATAAGTTCACAATAAACAGCTCGGTGGAAATAAAATAAAAACTTACCATCTTTGCCGATCAAGAAGTCCAGGTAGCGGTAGGTGTACGCGACGCCCACTTTGGTCTCCACCTGAGGTCTCTTCAAGGTGGAGTAGATCTTCCCTGGACTGTTCTCCTCCGACACCGGCTTCATCTTACGCAGCCCACAGCCCATGGTTCAACAGACCGGTAGTACCTGTGTATAATGACCTGCCAATGAGACCAGACGTGTCGCTTAGGGTTAAGGTTACAACAGGAGCGTAAGGCCAGAATGTGTGTGTCAGGCTATGTTCAGATAGTAGGTCTTAGTGCACAATTCAGATTTTTTGGTAAAATCCACTTTTTTTGTGTGCTCGTTCATATTACACTTTAAGTATGACTTGAGTATGAACTGAATGCAACCCTGGAGTGACAAAAAAGGTCCTGACGTAATACGTGACCACACAGGCACACACTGTTTACGGAAGTAAGGCTGTTTCTCAATACCAAGAGCGCAGAGTACAGTCTTGTGAACTCAGCAAGTACAGTCTTAGTAAGAATGGTCTCAGAGAACGGACTTCCTAAGAATGCAAGTCTATCTGTAATTGAACAGCTGCGTACGTGTGAACTTTCCTCCCTGTCTCTGCTGTATTTACACCATCTGCTCCCGAAAGTATTTCCCTCAAATCACCTCAATGTCACTCAATTTGATTTCAATACATTTGTACTGGTATTTACAAGTCATTTATACATTCTGTATATTTTTCAAAACTGTAATACATTTCATCGGTTCAGCCGGGCACAGCCGACCGGGTCCCGCCTGAACTGGTGGACTCACAACCACCCGGGGGCTCACAGCCAGGCTGGCCTGAACTGCATCTTGGGAATTATTTCCCAGCCAAGTCTACACAAGTCACCAACCGGTGCATCCTTGGTTTAAGCTGGCTGACAAGAACAACATCCTGGTATTTCATGCGTTCTTGGTTTATGCGGACTTGCACTTGGAACAGTACTTGGGCCGCGACTGATGACATTTGGCGAGAATGGAAGAACAGAGAAGAAAGCGTAGTGAGAAATGGCCTAAGTATGTTTTTCCTGCTGCCTCTCCTCCTGGGATGCAGAATTGTGACATTTGTCGCATTTCAATGACATAAAGGTCGGATAAATGCGACCTGGCCATTCAGACTCAAGTTGTATTGCAAAATATCGAATGCATATTGGATTTAGGACCACATGTAGAGGTGGCCTGGAGCGGATTTGAAAAAATCTGATTTGTGCTGTTCAAACTGTCTTTAACAGATCGGATACAGGTCACATATGGTCAAAAACTCGGATTTGGTACACACTTGTCTGCAGTCTGAACGTAGCCTCAGTCTTCACTGACAGGTAACATCTTATAGATCCTGTGTTTAGCAAGTAGTTAGAACATTACCTAAACACTCTCAGTCCACCTGTGTCTAATGGAACCCTAATCCTGATGTTAATGTGTATTTGAGGAGTTGAAAACTAGACATCCCTTTCAGAGCATTGAATAAAAACCAATACATAATGTACAAGGAAATAGCTTTGAAATATTTTGACTTGTGAGAACCCACTGTCTGCATCCACTGCAGCTGGATTTCTCCTGATGCTAACTGTAGAATGTATTCAGTTCTAATGCAGGTCCATTTGTGTTTTGATGTGTTGAAGCTCTACTGCAGATGGATGTTACAGTAGCACTGCAAATACAAAGAACTGAGATGAACTGATAAAAAAAAAATACTGTAACTAGATAATTAAAAAAAAAAAAAAATGCAGATCTGATGCCTCAATGCCAAGTGTGACATCATTCAAACACTTTTCAGTGGTCTGATAATGGATTTAATAACATGCAAAAGCACCTGTAAATGGATACTTCAAATGTTAAAGGATTTGGAGGGTTGGATCACATACAGGTGTTATGTGCTTTGTCTGTGGGTTAAGACGTAGTTACCCCAGTGACTTAAAGTATAAGTGGCATTCTAGGCCATTTTCACACCTGAAAGCCTGAGACATTGGTTCAGCATCACCTCCTAAACCAAGGTCTTACTCCACGACTACACATGCAGTTCCACAGCTTGTTTTTCTCTCTGCCACTTCTTTTTCTTCTCTGTTTGTTTAATGGCCAATGAACAAAACCACCCAAAAGAAATACCATCCAAAAACATCCAATGGACCAACAAACCAAGGTCCAAAAAACCAAACCAATCTCAGTTTACATCAATCTTAAAAGTTCAAAAGTCTCAACCAAGTTAGGTATTAAAGCCCCTACAATGTTGCTTTACTTTACTTTTGAGTTGTATGAACAACAGCGATATATAATGTTTTATGATGCCATACTCTTTCATTAACCCTCAAAGATCCACAACTATTTTTGTCATTAATCAGGAATTTTGCTATATTTATTCTACCGATCATGTAGATGTTCATAAAAGCTCAGAGTAAATTCAAAGGTTATTCGATCAAATCAGGAAAAATGAGGAAAAAGTCACTTTTTCAACCAAATATATCAATAACTGAACATAAAAACAAGTATCTGCATCCACTGTCACTACAGAGCCTCTGAACGTCCAAATGAGTCATATCTGATGACCATGAAAAGATGATTAACTGCACTTAAGTTTTATACAAATAATATACATGTATTGATAGGATTAGCAGAGGTATTAGACATTTTACATCAGTAGATGGTTTTGGTCGGTGGTGGATATTTGGATCTTTAGCCCTTTATTGGGCAAGTGACTATTTTTGGTGATTTCCACACACAGCAACAAATACAGTGAGGACAGTGAGTCAACAATCTCAGGTCCAGTGTTGTCTACACCAGGGGTCCCCAACCCCTGGTCCCCAGACCGGTACCGGTCTGTGGATCATTTAGTACTGGGCCGCAAAGGGAAAAAATAGTGGTTAATATTAAAGCAATTTTTTCCATTAGTCTTGCGGAGATTTTATTTTGAAAAGCGACCACTTCCACCCTGGCCTCACAGCTGCTCTTGACTCTGGTGTGCCATTTCATGAATCAGTAGTAACACAAGCTAAAGAAATGAGCCAAAAACAAAATTCACTGGAGAACTTTTTTGGGAAGAAACGAGGAGACGATGAGGCTACAGAGGGGTCACAGACTGCCTGCAAACAGAAAGCTGCATTTAGAAGGAAACATCAGGATTCCTGCGTAAGTTACAGTTTCATCGCAACAGGTGACACGCAAGCGCCTCAAAACTGCTCCAGCACATCAATTCATGTTTGAGACAACTGCAAACCTCTGTCTCTGTGCATTCTGGATTAAAGTCAAAGCAGAATATGCAGACATCGCCACAAAAGCCCTGAAAGTCTTTTCGTTTCCAACCTCATATCTTTGTGTGGCTGGGTTTTCTGCGACGACAGTTATCAAGACAAGAATCCAGAGTAGACTGGATATACGGAACACAATTGGAGTGTGTGTCTCTCATCAACCCCAGATGGGACCGTCTAGTTGCAGGGAAACAAGTCCAGGGTTCCACTGGTTCTGCATTAGGGGGAGTTGATATTCTACTGTAGAATCATTGGAATGGCCTGATATACAGTGTAAGTGTTTCAGATCACGTGCTCTGAACTGACAAAGGTTTTTATTTTTGGAACCCCCACACCTTTACCCGGTCCGCAGAAAATTTTCATGGATGAAACTGGTCCATAGTACAAAAAAGGCTGGGGACCACTGGTCTACAGGGTCTGTAAGGTCCACCTCTGCATGAACAGTGAGTGTACCTGCTTTGTTAGGTACCATGAAGTAATGGTACTAATGCAAGGAATGATGTTCAAAGGGATCATGTGGATATGGACAGGTGTCTGGATCAGCACTTATGTTGTTGTAATGCTCTAAAAGTGATGTTCTAATGTTCTAAAATACATATTCATTTTATCCTATATGTGTTTTTCTTGCATTTTTAAAATTTACTTCTTTACTTTTTTTTTATTTATATTTTTTTGCCACTTATGGGTAAGGAACCAAATATGGTAACTTCATGGACCTTGATTTTCTACATAACAATAAAAAAAAAAAAAAAAAATTGGAAAAATTTCACAAAAGTAATAAAGTCTTGTTAGGTCCTCCAATAACACACTAAAGTTGAAATTTAGAATTTCAGAGTATTTCTGAGTGCCCTGCAAAGGGTTAAGCAATATCTTGTTAATTATAAATAAACACAGAACTACAGCAATGGAAAAATAAAGGAAAAGTATCCCATAATTGGACTAGAGACAATGTTTTTAGTTGATGGCCTGTGGGTTAATACTGATGAAGTACTATACAAACTCAGACAAGTACCCTCATAAATAGAAACACAAAAATTCATGCACTTGGGTATCTGTGATTCCTCGGGGATTTCAGACAGAAAACCAATAAAGAGGAACATGGCAGATAAGGCCGTAAATAAATAAATAAGCAGGACTAAATGAGCTTGATTTTTCACGGGTCTCCTATCCCTCGCTCCCAGGGAGACTGAAATAACGGAGACAACCGTGGAGGACGAGGACGCCTTAAAGAGCCTTCGCCGGACGCCACCTCACCCTAAATGGCTTGTGACAGCTTCACTGCCTCTCTCCGGTGACTGCATCTGGGAGCAGGTGACATCCTATTGTGTGCCGCTGATTAAACTCAAGCAGCGTTGGATGGATGGGCAGTGGGTTGGATGGATAGTGGTGGTACCCTGCGCTACCCTCCCCCTTCCCCTGATGAGTAACCCTCTCCATTATGCTGCAGTCTAATTACAAACCTGCATGGGCCCGTGGCCGGAGCCTGCAAATACGAGCCAACCGTGGCTTCAGAGACGACAGGACAGGAAGTATGGAAGGGTGGGGGGCTCGGGCGGGTGGATGTAGGAAGGAGTGGGAGGCGAAATAGGAAACGAGCAGATGGGGGGCTCTGTTAATGAGGTGAGCGGCAAGAATGGAAAAGGTGAGAATCAATCAAGGGAGAAAGAGGAAATGGGGGCGTCTGGGGTTGGAGATTGTTCATGGCAGGGGTGGAGGGGCGGGGTTGGGGGTGCAGCGGGTAATGCATGGCAAGTAGAGTCTTGAGAGAAAAGAGTGTGCAATTAGAGTCTATTGAATAGAAAAGGGGTGATCAACACACAACGAGAGAGAAAGAATGAGAGATGAAGCAGAAGATTCATTATGGCTGTCATGAAAGCCAGTGTTTCCAGTGGCACTTACATGGAAGTCTTTGTTGGGGTTTATGAATCTCAATGTGCATCACAATCATATCTGTGCTCTGCTCATAACAGCTCCGTGAAATGGACTGCATGCAGGATGACGGCCGATTTGTGTTAACTTTGAGCTCTGCAAATGATTTTTGTCCAGGTTTGCAAGAAGCGTTGTGTCTTTCCCTTTCAGCACATCCAGAGGAGGCCTGATGTCTTGCTTCTCTTTTCAAGTATAAAAGAAGCCAAACATAAGTGGCAGAAACCGGGATAGTCAAACTCCCTGACAGCACTGCTTCAGCCCCCCCCCCCCTTAAACTGTCACTCAGGACAGGACTGTGCTGTGGTTCATGATGCGGCGTCAAAAATTACTCTGCCATCAAAGAAAATGGTGAATTTTCAGAATTGTGGATTTCCACTGTTGCCAACAGTTACTTGTAAATAGCTTTTATCATTTCTCCCCCTAGAGGAGGAACAACAAGAGGGGAAGAGAGGCTCTGTCATGTCGTCTACAGGAGACAGAGAAGAGGTAGTCAGAACAATAGGAGAGGGGGGGCTACGAGGGAGGGGGGTGGAAGGAAAACAAAGTGGAGGGACTTGTATTTGCATAGCTCCCTGAGACCAGAGGAGGTGTGCGGGAGTATTTTTAGAGCTGAACTGACAGAGGAAGTGTGAGATGTTTATGATTTTTAGAGTCAGTGTTTTTTTTTTTCTCCTCTGAGGCGTGAGCTTTGGGCAGTTCCAACCCTTTGTGCCTCATATTCTGGCTTTCAGAGATTGACAGACGGGGGAGTTGGGGTTGCTTGACAGGATGGGCAAACGGTCGGTAGCCTCAGAAAAACAGGAAGACTGCCATTGATTTCCCTTTTGCTGAATTAGCAACGATCCCCCCTACCATTTTGTTCCATCTTTTGTCTCTAGCTAATGGCATTTTGAGGTTTTATTTGATAAGAGCTTTTATTCGATAAGACTCTGCTCTCGTATGCTGAAATTGAGGTTTAGGTGCTTTGTTGTAGTTGGGATGCACTTAACTTTGGCTCCTACAACTGAAAACATCCAACAGCACTTTGTCTCAGACTGACAACATCAGGAAGGTGCAGGACCTTTCAGATGTACTTACTCACTGTCAGTCAACAGCATGTCAGACTAAGATCTGCTTTGTTTTCCATACTCTCATTGAAGGCCATTGTCTGTTGCTTCTCCAATGATCTGGCACATTATTGCACCTACAATAATAGATTTGTGTGCAATTTTGTACAAATGAGCACAAAGAAAACTCAACCCTTCAACAGGAAATCCTGCCTCCTCACACCTGTTGAATGTTAGTTTTGTCTTGTGGCTTTTAATTCAGATCTGTATGAAGTTTGGAAGGTTATGGGAGGTGATCTTCAAGTTCCATTTCCTAATTTGCGCACACAAATGGGTCATTGACACCAACAATTTAGTTTCAAGTGATCCTAACATGTCATGAGTTGAAATTACTTGCTGTGTTTCCACATAACTGCCAAGCCACTTTTAAGTGCACTGTTGAAATGTTACAAAAAAGAAAATAAATTGCAAATTAGATGCATTTTTGTCCAGCTAGCATGGTTATAATGCTACATACGATAGTCAGAAGGTGAGTGGGCAACCTGTGATATGTTTTATGTTGATATTCCATCTGAATTGTCTGTGCTGGGAGTAATAATCCAATAATGAAATGACAGGTTATGTGAATATCCAGGGTTGAATTCAACCTTTATTCAAGTTTTTTTTTTTTTTTTTGCCATTTTCATCAGGTTTTCTTTACCACAATAACTCAAAATGCATATGTAAATGCTGTTACTGTTGTTTTTTGTAATCATGCCCCAAAAAACTGTCTATTATTATTATTATTATTGGATAGAAGAATTGCAAATTCTGAGGCTAGTAGTTCGCTTCTTGCAACCATAAATGACCTTATCTGGGCAAAGGCTGCAAAACAACGGGAGTCCAAGGCATCAGAGTTGAAGTAATGCTAATGCTATTTTACTGACACTGTAAGACTGTTAGCTTCATCAAGAAGTGTGAAACAGTCATTTTACAGTGTTGATGGTGGGACCTATTAACTACAACTACATTGGAGCTGTCAGGAAAAATATATTTTATCACAAAAAAAAAAAAAAAAAACCTTAGGTGAATTGAAAGGCACTACCAAATAAAATGTATTATTATTATTATTATTATTAAATCTTATATTAGACCCAAAATCCGACAGAAAAAATTAAAGATGAACTAAACAATCACTTAGACTTTCTTTATGTGATCCTTCATTGGACTGCACTGCTAGCCCCACATAGCAACATGTCCATCAGTAGTTAATGCATAAGACAAGTCAACTATCTGAAAGCAGGAGCTACTAATTTCATTTACCTATTAACTGAATATGCAATTTATTAGGATGCCCCATTTGTTCAGCAGTAACTATTGTCCAATCTGTGATTTTTGCTTGGTATAGTTTGTTTAATATAGTTTGTTTATCAGACAAAAAAAACAAAGAGCTAAAAAAAAATAAAAGTAAAAAAAAAAATAACAGTTATGTAGACCCCAAGACACTGAATAATGGATGATAATTCTTTGCCTGTGTGTCACCACAAATGACAGCCTTTATATTTCTCACCTTCATTTGATTCATTGTTAATATGAAAGAATCGACTAGGGGAGCAATAAATTTAATCTAACAAGGATGTAATAGTTTCTGACTTTTTTGGCACCTACAGCATTCTGGGAAATGATTGAACAAAACCCATCTGCAGTTACCGACATCACAGCATCAGCAACAAGATGCAAATGCACTGAATGATTTTCCTTAATGCTGTGTGACTGAAATATTCCCCATCTTACAAGACCATGTTACAAGGCTTTGATAGCAACGTTGTTGAGATCAAACCCAGCAGCACTGGAAGCTTCAGAGTGGATTAATGGAGGAAGACATTAATTAGGACACTGTGTTCTTGTGTTCATCTTCATGTAGTCTCCCTTTTAAGCTTTCTCCCTTCTCTCTAGCTGCCTTTCAAGCTTTATCTCTCTTACCCTCTTTGCCTTTTTTCTGACTTATAATATTTCTAATCTGACATGTAAAGTAGCACACAGAAACAGTGTGTGGTAGTTGATACTGTGGGTCCACTACGGTCCAGGACTCTGTAGAAGACACAGTGGTTTGTGAGATCACGTAACTGCAGAGAAGAGACTGACCTTTCAGTTATCAAAGAGCAACACTATTGGTTTGTTGTCCAAATTCCTAAAATGATATACAGGGTGGGGAAGCAAAATTTACAATATTTTGAGGCAGGGATTGAAAGACAGTGTATGACCAATTAGTTTATTGAAAGTCATGAGAATTTATTTGCCACAAGAAAATTTACATAACAGAAAATGTTTTTATTCTATGTGTCCTCCTTCTTTCTCAATAACTGCCTTCACACGCTTCCTGAAATTTGCACAAGTGTTCCTCAAATGTTCGGGTGACAACTTCTCCCATTCTTCTTTAATAGTATCTTCCAGACTTTCTTGTAATAGTTTTGCTCATAGTCATTCTCTTCTTTCCATTATAAACAGTCTTTATGGACACTCCAACTATTTTTGAAATCTCCTTTGGTGTGACGAGTGCATTCAACAAATCACACACTCTTTGACGTTTACTTTCCTGATTACTCATATGGGCAAAAGTTTCTGAAAAGGTATGGATAATAGTGTTAGGTATGATTATGACATCAATATATGTTTGGTTTCAAAACAATTGATGTAGTGCCTGCTGAGAAAAAACAACTAAATGTTCATTGTAAATTTTGCTTCCCCACCCTGTACAGGGTGAGTCAGAAAAAACGCTCTTTTCATTTAAAGAAATTGTACCACTGAAATGGAAATGCTTATTTTTCTTTTGATTATACAGTCATATTGATGTGGTTATTGAGCATGTCTGGCGATTGAATCATTGATTTATGGCATAGCATAACAGAGGGAATGTCCATTGTTTATTGTGCACCGAAATATCTGCCAACACAGTTTATGCCACCGTGAATGAAATTGAAATTGTCAACCATTACAGCATGTTTACTCACCATCAAAATGTTTTGTCTCAACGAAGTCGTCCGGCACGACCTTCAACCTGGCTACCATTCAGATTGATGCAAATCTGTGCTCGTTGTCGCATCTCTAACACAGCTCTTCGCGCCATTCGTGTTCGTCGTAGGGCTTGGATTTCAGCCGTGATGCGATTTCGGAGTTCCTGAAGAGTTTGTGGAACAGTCTGATACACACGGTTTTTAAGATACCCCCACAAGAAAAAGGGAAGCGGTCTTGAAACTGCCGGATGGTTTCTTGGACGCTACCAGTTTCGCAGAATTTTGTCACCATGAAAGCTCTCTGCACATCCGTAAACTGTGGTCTTGCCATGATGAAAACTCCCTGGGCACTGTCATGTAGGCCTATGTCCTGAGTGTGAAAGCAAAGCCCCGACTCCTGTAATTGTTGTCAATTTCAAGTTTGTTCACTGTGGTATACATTGTGTTGGCAGGTATTTCAGTGCCCAATAAACAATGGACCTTCTCTCTCTTATGCAATGCAATAAATCTATGACTACATCACCAGACATGCTCAATAACCACATCAATATGACTGTATGGTCAAAAGAAAAATCAGTGTTTCCGTTTTAGCAGTACAATTTCTTTAAATGGAAAGAGCGTTTTTTCTGACTCACCCTGTATATGTGCGCTTTCGTGACCCAACATGACCTGGGAATGTATGGAAGAGGGAGCACAAGGTTGGAAGAGATCATCTATGACCTCTGTTTTAGATATACTGGCTTTATATTTGGAAGGAGGATGAATCAGTAAAACCTTAAAACATGCCATTTAACATTTAAAAGAGTAACGGAAAAGGAAGAGGGACATATGTATATTTAATTATATTTTAGGGAGAGGGGGTGGGATTAAATAAGTTGAATGAATGAATGAATGGTGTATTTTTGGTTTACATAGTAATCACTGCACACAGTACAACCACAATAAACACAAAAACCAAAAAAAGGAATAGGCCAGAAGCAGAAGCCTATTTTTTGCCTATCCTTTTCACCTGACACACCACTTACATTAATCTAAATGCGTACATCATCTAGCATTGTCATTATAACAAAAGAATCAATAACAAAACAAAAACACATCTACCATCTCCACTTAATATTCCTGAATGATTTTATACTTAGGGCAAATGGAACTATTGTGCTATTCTTCTGTCATGGATTGTTATGATTATTGATATTTGTATTATTACGCATCTTTTCCTTGTTCGCATATATGTTAAATTTCATTGCATGTTCAGAATAAATCACAAAATCAAAACATTTCTATCCAGTTTCTTGCTAAATAACAGTTAATGTTGGTCCCAAGCAACTAAGCTACAACAAAAGCTGCCAATAGAAGCTCTTTATATTTTGGCGTATGTTTCAAAAGGAATGCGTCGAGTAGTCACAATATGACTGAGCAGAGGAGGAAATGAGTTGTGTGGGACTGGGTTGTAAAACTAGTGCTTGTTCTAATCTTGAGAAACTGACACATTGTGGGAATTCCCTATAACTCCTGCTGAACACAGTTCTGTCCACACAAGCTCTTCACAAAGACAAGCAACCTGAGATGGATGGAAGTCAGATTTAACACATAAACATCAAGTTAGATAGATAGATAGATAGATAGATAGATAGATAGATAGATAGATAGATAGATAGATAGATAGATAGATAGATAGATAGATAGATAGATAGATAGATAGATAGATAGATAGATAGATAGATAGATAGATAGATAGATTAGTTTCTTCATTTCGATTAAATGATTAATTGAATAGGTGAAAAAAATTGTAAAAATGTGAAACAGACATGTCTGAAAATGACAAACAACTTGTCCTTTATTCCAGAACCAGCTGAAACAAAAACAAAAAGTATCAATCAATCATTCAATCAGATTGTATCTATATAGCTCCAAATCATAACAAAAGTTATCTCATGACACTTTACATATCGAGCCGGTCGAAACCAGACTCTCAAGCTAATTTACAGAAACCCATCAGAATCCTCCAGGAGCAAACACTTGTGACTGGTGACAGTGGTGAGGAAAAACTTCCACATGAGATTATTATTATATTATTACTGAGATTATTCCTTATGAAAGTATGAAAGTAAAAGGATATATAAAAAAAAAATCTCTACATACAAAAAAAAAACAATAACAACAATATAAAAGTATATTTAATAAACAAGTCAAGGGACATCTATAAACAATATGTGCACTGCAGTCTACAACACATTTGGAACCAACTTATTAACAACTTAAGATGGAACTAACAAACAACTGAAGAAAAAAAATATATATATTTTTAATGTTTGTGTTAAAGACTACAAGATGACACTTTACATTTAGAGCTGGTCTAAACCAGACCCTTAGGCCAAGTTTAAAGGAGTAAGTGATGGTTCTAATGTAGAAAAGTGAACATAGAGACATTTTCTGCCTTTTTGTTCTCATCTCTTCTATCTATGCTTCATGTTGTCATGTGCATCACAATAAGCATCCGTGTGAAACACAACAGTGGAACCGATGTTTAGCAGCAAAATTAAGGAAACAATTCTTCAGTTCAAGAAAATTGTGACTGAATATTTGTTAATTGATTCATATCAATTAATCATTTCAGCTCTACTTATTTTAAGCCTAATTTGTGTGAAAGTTTAATGAGACAGTTAACTTATATATAACAAAACAGCAAGTATTGCCTTTATATTTCTAAACCAAAGCCTTTTTAACCTGAGTTGGGATGTGAACTCATCTGGGTAAAACACTAAAAACCTGATATGTAAAAACGCTGGTGCAGAAACATAGACATATACTCATCTATGGTTTGGACAAATATATATTACGTCAACATTTTTCCTCCGGTGACGGGGTTGACTCTCCATCCGTCAGTGTTTTCTGAGCCTGTGTTGATTTTGTTTCTCTCCAGTCTTTCAGCAAACATGTATTTTAATCAACTTATGTTTGCTATCTGATCGGGCCACAGTGAATTCCCTGTGCAGCATGAAATTTGATTAAGGTAATTGGCAAGCTTTGGCTGGTGTAAACCTTAATGTGTACTCGTCTCTACTCAGTATGTAAAGACAAACACCCCCTGACAGCCAGACACAACAAAATACCACAACGTTTTATAATCTGAACATTTAGGGTACATCTAATTGACAGGAAGTTATTTTTACAGTCTTAATTATACTTTACTTTCGTTTAATGCCAAGGAAATGCTTTCAATTTGGATTGGATTTGGGGCATAATTTAAGGATCACATTTACTTATACTAAATTAAATATTAGTACTCAAATCTATTGGGAGACTGATCCAAATTTTTTCATGTATTTTTATGGTTATGGTGCATTTAATCCTCATATTATCCTTGGGGTCAATTTGACCCCATTCAATGTTTATCATTCAAAAAATAATAGTTGACTTTTCTTTTTTTTTGCTTCATATTTCATCTGATTAAGCATAACATTATCATGATGATATTTTTTCGATGTGCTGAATACGTATTGCACAATTTGACCCCAAGCTGTTTTATCTGTGTAAAACTTGTCTGTGTGTGTGACCTAACATCCCCACACCTGCAAGTGCAGAGTCAATACTTTTGAGTTGATACATAACAGGACGGTGGGGAAAACAACTATTCCCATGAGAACTTTGGTACTTCTGGTGGTGTGGGCATACGGGAAACAACTGGACTTGTGAAGTCCTGCCAAAATGAGAACGCCAATGTGGGCTTGGAGTTGATCACATCCAAGTCTGTCCAACTACACATGCCTCTCCTCTAAAATTTTCATCTCAAGTACAATATTTTTAATTGATGGTTATATGAAGAGCTCGAATAATGAGTTTATGTCTTCAGCATGGCTGACTGTGCGTCTGGTGGGACACACTTAGCAGCAGATAACAAAAGAGGAGGGGTGAGTAAGACTTCATAGTGACTAACCACAAATGTTATAAAAAAAAAAAGGAGATAAAAATAATTAAATAAATATGTTTATGAGAGGAAAGAGGGGTCACCAACATCAATCAGTATAGAGTTCATTCTGTGCCAGTCATGAATGTGTACCCCAAATTCTAAGCACAGCAGTCTCCTTTGCACTGACTTCTTGTGGAAAGTTAAAGTGTTTTTTACTATCGTGTTTTTACTACTGTTTGTTTTTTGTTTTGTTTATTTATTTATTTTTTTTAGTTTGTGGATACTGCTGGAACATATAAATTTCCCAGTGGGATGAATAATCAATCAATCAATCAATCAATCAATCAATCTATCTATCTATCTATCTATCTATCTATCTATCTATCTATCTATCTATCTATCTATCTATCTATCTATCTATCTATCTATCTATCTATCTATCTATCTATCTAGAAAAGATTTGGATGAAATATTTTCAAGATACACTAACTCTAAAACTGAAAGTTTGACCTGATGGTAGCGCTACAGAAAAGGTCATATCATCACCAAAACCAACAGGGTTCATTCTCTTGTGGTCAATAATGTTGTCAGTAAATTTGAGAAGATTTGTATGAAAACTTGTCAAGATATATTAGTTCTAATTTAAAAGTTTGGCCTGATGGTGGCACTAGAGGACAGGTCAACGCACTGATTGGTTTAATTATCAAGGGGTTATTTATGTATTCCACAAATAAACAAAGTGCTTGACACAAAAACTTGGTCAACAATTTTATGTAAATTATTTTCAGGAGGCAAATATCCCTGGGGTCAGATTGACCCCAAGGGTAAAATGTGTTAGTAATATCTGAGGATAATAGGAGGGTGAAGTTGCACAAACAGTGCAGTAACAGATTTAAGAGAAACCCCAGCTCTGCATATCATTAGCCTCATAGCATAATTACCTAAGTCATACATTATACTGACAAAAGTATTGGGACATGTTGAATTTCTTTTCTAACAGGGGTCTGGGATACAAAACAATAATGACAAATGTCATAAGATAGTTTTATATTGGGATAAATATCATATTGATGTTTATATCTCAAACCAGCATGAACAGGACATCTTATGAGCTGTAGCGATGATGTGTCCCAATATTTATGTGCATATAGTTTATAAGCAACAATATTTCCCTAAATTTCCTTATAAGGTAGGGTAGGAGATCCTAGAAAAATGACTCGAGCAAGCTACATTTTGAAAATACACAATTCAAAAGTCCAAACCCCTTTCTTCAGACTTCCCCTCGAAGCCACACCTCCATCGCATTGATTGTACTCACAGAGGGGGGAGGAACAAATGGCAGTTGAGTTTGATTGACATATCACCATTCAATCATTTTGATGGGCCGGTTAAAATGATTGGATGGTGTTTTTTCAGTCCTGTCCGTTCCACAGGTGACTAAAATTTTTTATTTTTGTGTTAGAGCATTTAATTAATTGGTTGCAATTGAGGTATGAAGGAGATTTTAAGCAATATAGTAAAAAATGCTCCAGGAAAACATTTGCTACCCCACCTTTAAAGTAAAGTGAGATGTGAAGAAAGTGTGTTGTTAGTTGTGGTAGAAAATGTATTATTTACTGTCAGAGCATGAAAAATATTTTTGAAATTCAGAGGCAGAACAATTAAAATCATAGTCATAGATTTAAAAAAAAAAATCAATGTTGAGAAAAATTAAGCAAAAACCATCTCTGGGGCATTTTGTAAGCAAAGATAACAATTTAAACCAAACTAATTGATGCAATGATATTTATCCCAATATAAAACTATATTATGACATTTGTCATTATTGTTTTGTATCCCAGACCCCTGTTAGAAAAGAAACACCTGAATTCAACGTGTACCAATACTTACGTCCATATAGTGTATTGAGGTTAAGGATTTGGCTCCCTTATTGGCAGTAAATATGACTGAATGGTGTGTTAGCAGAGATAAACAGGTGAGTTTTGCAGTTTTCATGTCAGTACTGTCATCTCGATAGGAGTTTCCACCATAAACCTCACATCTTCTCCCGCTGAAATGCCTGGTTACAAGATCTCAAGCACAGATTACGCTCCTCTTCCCCCAGCGAGGTGACAGCAATTGCGCTTTTGAAGATAGTAAGTTATTCAAGCCCCTGGCATTGCCCTAGACCTGAGATAGCATATTAGGATGAATCCTGTGGGTGAAGACAGAAACCACAGAGCCAACATTCACACCGTTTTGTTCTCGCTCTGACACGACTCCCCCAAAATAGAGACAGAAAAACCTCTCCCTTGATATTTCTATAAGGAGAATTGACTCTTGCTGTAATGAGTGGTCAAGAAAATTGCTGTGGTATTGATTGGGTAATGTTCAACACGGACATGTCGATAGTATGTCTGAAAACTAAGAACTTGACTTAGGCTGGCTTTAATAAAGAATGACCTGCCTGGAGCAAGTTCACAGAAAGCAATGAGTCACTCTCGGGAAATCTTTGCGAACCTCTCGGAGAAAAATAGCAAGGGGTGAACCAAAAGAATTTTCTCTGTTAAACCGAGCATCTTTCACTCCCTCTTTCATGTCGCTGTGTGGCTCTAGCTCGAAAACAACCGACGCAGTGTTTGTGCAGGTTGGGCTGAGATAATGTTTTTTGCTTTCCACTTGTGAGAACTGTACAAATCCCAGCGTGGATAGATTATGCAGAACAAATCAAACTCATGACTGTCAAAACATGCAAAGAAGTGGATGGGAAGAGGGATGGGGGGGGGGGGGCAGGACACGGGGGGTTGGACCTACACATGGTGAGAAAGTGGGGGGTAAAAGAGGGAGGACGTCCTACAAAGGAAGACAGGTGGGAGATGGGGGTACAAGCGAAGCAAAAACAGAGAAGAAAGAGGGAGCTGATGAAAAAACAGAGACAAGCTGAGAAAGATTGGTACCTATTATTGTCAGGAGAAGGGAATACTCATAGAGGGGTTGGTTCCCATGGCAATAGTGTTCACCATGAGTGTGTGTGGACTGTATTCGGGCCTTGAGACTGTATGGAGAGGAGGCAGGCCGAGGCCTTTGTGAATTACGGAGCCTTGAAAAGGTGGAGAATCTCAGACAGACAAACCCTATTATTTATTCCACTGATCTCTCCGTCTCACTCATCATCATTTCTCATCTTGCATTTTCTTTTTATTTCTTTTTTTTTTGGCTGCATTGCTGGCCAATATGTGTCGTCCTTGGGCATTCAAGATGAATATAACAAATTCTAGGAACTGAAAAAGCAATTCCACCTTTAACCTCCTTATTGCATGTGTGTGAAGGCCTAGATGTTGAGATGTCCAACCCAGATGACAGAATAAAGTGTTACCATTAGAGAACCATGTTTCTGCAAATCAGATACCCATCATTTCAAAGTAATTTGTCTCTCAAAACAGAGAAGAACTGAATCTGCAATGATTTGGTCGCCAGACTAAAGCACAAGGAAAAATATAACAAATAAAACAATATAATATTCATATATATTTACTATGTGGAAATGTTGCTCAATGAGATGACATTTGATTTTTAACTTTAATATTTGAATATTTGCTTTTTTCATCATACAGCAGTAAACAATGATGAATTAATGCAGAATTCAGCACAAGTCAAATGTTCTCATGCTAGCTTTTAAGTTAAACAACATGTGGTACATCCTGTTACACATAACTATTTTTGTCAACTGACATAAATTAGAGTGTGTTTTAACCACAAACACTGAGCAGAGAAGACATCCCATGTAATATACAGTCACTTATGTATAACCCTACCCTTTACTCTAAGCGAAAAACCCATGAACTTCATAAGGTTAAGATTCCATAAAAGGGTGGATGTTTAAAGGTTACAACAGAACCTACATATGAACGTAATTTCTTGTAGATGTTAAAAATCACCTTGTGCAGTTATAACAAACTCATGAAGACCTAAACAACTGCCAGCGACTAAAAGCATCCACTGATGTAAACTGCTTAATAACTGTTGATCCATTAATTCAATCAATACATGTAAATAATTGATCTAAAATGCAGTTTGTCATCTTTCCATGGTCATCAGATATGGCCCATTTGGATGATCAGAGGCTCCGTAGTTACCATGGAAACACCATCATCTTCTACAACATTGATTCACCAGTAAAACCCATGGAGTTGAATCAATAACAGTGGATGAACACACTTGGTTTATGCTCAGGTAATGATATATTTTGCTGAAAAAGTCACTTTTTCTTTAGTTTTATCTATTTTTGATATAATAACATTTGAATTTAGAGCTTCAATGAACATTTACATCAGTGTGTCTCAACCATTTTTGGACGAACCCCTCTTTACGTCAACATTAGCCTCCTAACCCCCCCCCCCCAAAAAAAAAAAATGTGTGAACGGGGGTGGGATGGTAATAAGTTGTCTAGGGGGTGGTTATAGCACTCCATAACTAATTGTCAAGTGGGGGAGTCTGATGATTGATATTGATACTTATACAGACTAACACTCCACATTTCAGTCTCCCTCTTCTCAGCTTTCTCATTCCAAATGCCCCCCCGATGGTGTCCCAATGCCCCCCATTGAGAAACACTGATCTTCATTCATTCATTTTCTGAACCTGCTTTATCCTCACTAGGGTCACAGGGGTCGCTGGAGCCTATTCCAGCTACTTTAGGGTGAAGGCAGAGTCTACCCTGGACATGTCGCCAGTTCATTGCAGGGCTGAACAGTAAATTAAACATATGAATATATGATGATAATACATGATTTATACTTGAGAAAGCAAAATGTGGAGAATAATATTAAAATAAATGGAGATAAATCACTTGAGAAAGACCAAAAAGAGGATTAAAGTTATCGACGTGGATGGATGGATGGATGGATGGATGGATGGATGGATGGATGGATGGATGGATGGATGGATAGATAGATAGATAGATAGATAGATAGATAGATAGATAGATAGATAGATAGATAGATAGATAGATAGATAGATAGATAGATAGATAGATAGATAGGAAAATACCTCATTTATACTGAAAAAACACAAACTACAGATGATAAGTATAAGTGTAAGTAGAGTAAAATGTTAATAGCATTTATTTAGGTAGTTTAGTTTAGTCTCTCTATTTAACCTTTCTTAAATGATTTATCACCATTTATTATAAAATTATCCTCTGTATTTTGCATGTTTCACAGTAAATCATGTATTTTCCAATATTTAATTTAGATGTTTACGAAAAGTAAAAGTAAACTCAAAGATTACTATATCAAAACAGAGAAATCTGAAGAAAAAAATGACTTTTTCAGCAAAATATATCATTAACTGAACAGAAATCAAGTGTGTTCATCCACTGTCATTGATCCAACTCCATGGGTTTTACTGGTGCATCAATGTTGTAGAAGATGACAGTGTTTCCTCGTTCACTACGGAGCCTCTGAACATCCAAACAGGTTTTAAACATTTTAGATCAGTAGACGCTTTTGGTCACCAGTGGATGTTATGGTCTTTATGGGTTAACTTAAATAATTTAAATGAATAGTCTTGGAGAAATCATATAAGGACTGTTTAGTCATTTACTAAAACAGTGAAAGTGTTTTTCTCACTAAATGGTAAGTAACAAATTAAATGCACTCTGTGGGTTTTTTTGGTCATTTGCACTAAGTAGAAACTCTTATACCCATTATCAGCTGATAGAAACATGGGAATACAAGGTTTTTTCTTCTGTAAGTAACAGCCTCTGCGATAGCTTTAGGCAAGTGATTGAAAGAAATGCATTAAACACACACAGATTTGGACTCAAGGATACACATTCAAAACTCTGAATGGAAAAATAACTCAAGAAGAATCCACAGGATACCAAACATAAAGACTGAGATATATTAGAAATGTTTGAGAGCTGTGAACATCAAGGGCAGATTCAACTCTTGTTAGCACAGATTTTCCAAGTGTCTAGTCCTCGACTGAACTACTGCTGAAAACTGCATTCTTCTCCCAGATATTCCCTTATTTGGTGGTTGGATGGTAGGCATAAGATAGACTTGTATTATAGCTCTGAAAACACATGGAAATGAGTCTGAGTCCAAGCAGGTAACAGGTAAATGTATCCAAACAGGTGGAAGAAGAGCCAACATAAACATCAGCCAAATCGCATTAAAATGATTTGGCAACAGTTAACTTCTGTCAGGGGGTAAAAAAAATATATGTAATAACAAAAATAAACCAATGCTGCCAAATCTATTGGATTAAAAACATCCACACAAAATGACTCTGGTCCATATTCACTCACATGAAGCTGCTTTCAAACAAAACCTCCCATTGATGTTGGTTTGACGTCTGTAATTGTGAAGTCTGTACATGATTAATGCTGTTTTTCGACTCATTAACCCAGTGGTTCCCAACCTTTTTTGGCTCGTGTCCCCATTTTAACCCCCATTTTAACATCACAAAAATCATAAAACTAATTTGTTTTTGATCATGTAATAGTTTGCTATACTATGTTCCAAATGAAGGTAAATTAGACGACATTTAGTCTATATAATGTATAATATTATGGATGGAAACAGAAAAGCCAGGTGTAGATTACTGCACAAAGTGAGAATTTTATTTTCCTTGGTCAGGATATGTACAGTCAGTCCAGCTTGGATTTACAAGGCTGACAATTAATACTGAACAAACAATAACTCAAACTATGAATTATGAAAGAGCTGCAGCATCTGAAACTGACCACAATGAACATTTGAAAGGTAAACAGTACCACAGTGCTTCAGTTTCAGCTTCAGAGGTTGTCATGTCTTTTATGTATTGGGATTGTCTCTCTCAACTCAGCATATATTTTTTATTAGTAAGTTTTTTTTTTTTAAATTTTAGCAATTACTAGAAATTTCAGGCGACCCCATTTGAATTCCAGGCGACCCCACATGGGGTCCCAACCCCAAGGTTGAAAAACACTGCATTAACCCTACAGTGACCACTTTCAGCCTTATTTAGAAAACCAGACTGTACTGTAATAATGAAATGTTCAATACTTCCTGTGACTCTAGCTTGAATAAACCCATTGCATTTAGAGAAACTGTCAAGCTAATTTGAATGAATGTTATGCATATCGTTAGCCTCATAGCATAATAAAAATAAAAGTCCTATTTTTGGCCAGTTTGTGATATCTGCTTAACTTTACTTTATTAACACTGTTAATTCATTTTTCATCATTGTCCATGACCTGAAAAAAATACGACTTAGGCAATTATGATTTGAGGCTAATGATATGCAGTGAGGTTCTCCACATGGTCACATCATCCATGGACAACACTGGTAAAACATCTAACTTCACAACACAGAATACTCACTTTTAGATCTTGGGGAAAAAAAGGAGTTTCATCTCCAAAGCTATTTATGCATAATTCCACTGTTTGACTTGCATATAGTGTTAATGTTTTGCAGATTAAAGTCATGGTAACTTTGAGTGACAGGTGAATGCCATCCATGTCATGTACTTGTCAGCTCACTCAGCTGCTGACACATAATTCTCATTTCATTGAATAAAACATATTTTCTTCCAAATCGACCACTCTACAGTGGTTGTGGTTGGGAAGTTACATGAACAAAACTGTCAAAGTATTCCATCATGCAAACATTTCATGACATTTACCAGCCCTTTATAGAGTATACAAGCATTAGCATAACATGGCCACACAAGCTAATGGTAACATTAATTCTGCTAAATAGGGTAGGGTCATTACTGTTATTAAACACGAAAATAAATTAATGGATTGGAACTTGAGGCCTAAGTTAAATAAATAAATAAGACATGCTGGCCAAACTTCTTTTTTTTTTTTTTGTACAGTCATATACAGTTGGTTTTGTGGTATATTAAAATCTACAGGATGATGTAGAGGAAACAGCTGCGACATGTTTGTTTCACCACATATTATTTGTGATTTTAATTTCCATGTCTCACTAAGTGAATAAACACATTATAGAGAAAAACCTCCTCAAGCAAGTGCACAAACTTTTTGTGCAAGACATACACCCTATAAAAAAAATAAAATAAAACTGCCCACATGAACGCCTTTGGATTACCCAGACTAATAGATCATTTCTGGAATGAAATGTCACTGTTTTGTCATTTGTTAATTTTCAGTTCACTGAGCACGAGAAATTAAATTTCGATTGAACGATTGGTGGTTGGTTCAGATTAAAGAAATGTACATGTTGTTTGATGAAATGAGGGTGAACCAACCCTTGGAGCTAATGGTTACTTCACCTTTTGCCCCGTGTAATGATTCCCCTTTGGACGTGACATCGCAGAAAACCCCAAACCACAATTACTTCCACATTTCCAACAGTCAAACTGCAGCATGGACGTTGTATGAGGCAGTCAGATGTGGGTTATAGAAAAGTGTTTCCCTCTGTGTGTGTCTGTGTGTGCATTTACACCTGTGTTTATGTCCTCATGTCACAGTTTAATCTATGATCAAGCTCAGTGTTTGGTTCTTTATATATTTATTCCACAGATATTTGGACATCTGACCCTTGACTGAATTTTACACAGAGCAGATGGCTATTTTTTGTGCATGTGTTTATAAGAGACTTTTCTTTTGTTTGGGGAATGAATAAGTGTGTGTTTGTGTTTTTCTGTGGATATATTAGTGAAGTTCATTACTGCCTTGCATGTTTGTAGAAGAATGTGAGTGTATAATGTATTTTGTCATTTTGCTTGTTTTCATGTGGAGAGTTTACATTTGCAGGTCTGATTATTAAAATACATTGTACTTTCCCAAACTTAATATTGGGACTCAAACTGGGATATGTCAATGTAGTTTTCTGCTTCAAATAGGAGTGTTGTTTTTTCTGCTATGGTGGTCTGTTCAGCTCAGATTCCCTGTTTATATGTGACGTCAGGTCACAGTGGGTGTTTTAGCTGATAGTTCTTAATGCTAACTAGGGCTGCAACTAATGATGATTTTAATAATCGATTAATTCGTAGATTATTTTAATCACTAATAGATTCATCGGATAAACACAAAAGAAAAGAGGGGGGTATATACGTGGGGGTGCATTCCATAAGTGCCGTAACTGGCGTGAAACCGAAAGTGAAACTTAACTTTCGACATCTGACTCCCAGCTTCCATACCTCTCTTTTACTCCGGAGCTTACACGAAATTTTCACAACTTCTAACCTATATCCACTGGCCCCCCTGGGAATGCTGGGCCCCATGAATTTGTTATGTTTACCCCCTGTTTACGGTGCCCCAGGTTAGCAAGCACTAGCCCACTACCTAGACTTGTTATGGCTAGAGACTAGCAAGCTATAGTGTTCAACCAGCTCCAGTTATCAAACTAGCATTGCATGTATTAGTTCCAGTCAAGGATAGGTAACGTTAGTCTGATGGCCTGATAAATGGAGATTGATCAAAGTTATAGTTACAACAATAGTGTCTAACTAGCTAGCAGGCTAAAGTAGTCACGACACTTTGGCTATCTTAAGCTAGGTTTGTTTACATTATGTTCCCGGTGGCCACACCAGCCCTGTTTGCCTGAAATGAACTGCACCATGGGATTTTGGTAATTTTTTTCTCCATATTCAATTTTTGTAACATAAACGGCGCTACATTTTGCCTACATTTCTACATTTCGGCCAAGCAGGGCTGTCCGGCATCCAAAGCCTCAGCCATGCACCTCTGTGTTTTCCTCTGTTATATGCTCAAGACCCAAAAAAGCAACTGCTGAATTCATTGTCAACTCTTTTAAGAATAAATTTGGATCGATTTAATCAATTTGTTGTTGCAGCACTAATGCTAACTGTCCTTATTAGCAGGATAATTGACAAAACATATAATACAAAACCAATTTAAGGCCAGCCTTGGCTAATGTAGTTCAGTTACATGATTAACAACAGATGACCTGGTCAGCATAATGTTTCAGCCACCACTATAACAGCTGTATGTGTGGAAGGAAAACATTTTTTATTCACTTAACAGAAGCTACAGATCTCTGACAAAGCTATCTATAACCAAAGCCCACATGGCAGACGTAGACAGAACTCATCCAACCACTACTAAAAGCAGCCACACACATCATTTGGCACAACTTTAAACATTACAATAATTGATGTTGGTGGATAAAGTAATAAGTCACTCCACATACGTTGTCATAAATGGAGAAACTGGCTACAGAAATCAAAATCATTCATTGAACCAAGTTGCAAATAGTGATTATTTCTGTCGAGGTGTTAATTTCAACAGGTGTATGAGGATTGAGTCCCTTTTCAAACCTCGAGTGTCCATTCAAGGACTGGAGCTCTTGGCGTCATTTATCAGCCTGAGAGGTTAGCACTTATATATGAGTTATTGTTGATGTTACCTTGGTTTGTTCCTGCTGTCAAATGGACAACAAAGTCCATTTATTCAACATTGTTGTGATGGGGGAAGAGTCAGTAAAAACTGTCAGTGATATATAATATGGTGTTTCAGTTTGGGTTCTGCAAAAACACCAGATGTCTCATTTGGGTCTTCAGCTGAAAAGGTTTGGGAGTGACAAAGGTATACGCATTTGTTTTCGTTCACTTTGATGATTTTTCCATTGATAGCTCGCTGCTATGTTTTATATGTATGTTTTAGAGGGATTTCTATGTATGCGTGTGAGAGAGAGAGACTAGATCTGAGACAGTTAATTGATGAGTCGACTTGAACCAATTTAAACCATTATTTGACTACAATTTTCCTGAATCGAAGCTTTATTTCCTTAATTTTGCTGCTGATAAACATTGGCTCCACTTTTATTTTTAACACCAACGCTTATTGTGACGCACAACGCAAACAACAAGTAGCGTAGCTCAGAAGAGACGAGGAAAAAAAGGCAGAAAATGTCTGTATGTTCACTTTTCTACTTTGGAACCATCACTTACTCCTTTAAACTTTTAAACTTTCACACAAATATTAAAAATATTAGTCTTTATTTTGTTCACTTGTATGTTAGTTCCATCTTAAGTTGTTAATAAGTTGGATCCAAATGTGCTGAAGACTGCAGTGCACATATTGTTTGTAGATGTCATGTAACTTGTTTGTTGTTGTTTGTATGTGCAGATATTTTTGTATACACATTTATACTGTTACTGGTTTTTTTTTTATTATTTTTTCTATATCCTTTTACTTTTATATTTATTGTGATTGTTTCAGCTGGTTCTGGAATAAAGGACAAGTTTTTTTTTTCTTTTTTATCATTTATCATTTCACATTTTTCCTTTTTTTTTGCCTGTTCAAATAATCATTTAATCAAACCGAGAAAAAAAAAAAAAATCAGTACATTGATTGACTAAAAAAATAGTGGATAGCTGCAGCTCGCAGACACACAGAAGTCCTGCTCCTCCAGTTCAGTAGAGTTAACTCTCCTCTATTCACCGCCTGGAACTAATTAACAACAGTTTTCAGTCAGATTGAGCTCTCTCACTCACTTTCTCTCTCCCACACACACACAAACACACACATAACTCTTCACCCCTCTCATGCCCTCGTCTTCCTCCCCCCCTGGCAACCCTCTCTTGTTTTCCCTTTAAACCACCTCCTCTCATACTCACACATGCTTGAATGAACCACAGACATAGTCTAAGCATGTAAACATCCACTGGTACAGACGGACTCCCATAAAGGAGAACACACGCCTTCACCCATCCTTCAGTAGCCCAAAAAGCTCCCACGTCTTGTGTCTTGTTGCTAGTGGGAGTGGTGTGATACTGTACGCCAGGCACATCTTGAAACACGGTCTGATTGGATCCAGGTAGACATTTTTGGCATTCTCAGCTCCGCTCTGTTCTATCTAACACACATGTGACTGCAAAACAAGCAGAGCTATCGATGCGCATGAAGAATGTGTGAGCATGTGTATGGAGTAACGGGCAGGTTGAGAGTTTGTCGCTACTCAGAAACCAAACTTGTGGCTTGCAGCATCATCGTGTAATCCAAGTTTACAGCAGCTGATGTCCAAATGAGTGTAGAGCGACACATCTGCTGGGGAAGTCCCAATCTGAAGGCTCTGAACACAACAAACTTACCTGTTTGACAGTTGAGTTGAAAAAGTTCACTGGTTGAAGGCTGCGACTGGACTTCCACTGAAGAAACGCATTATACTCAGAAGACGACTGACGCAAAAACAGAGGCAGAGGATGGAGGTTGAGGTTAAGATCCTTGTCCGATGAGCTTTACACTGAGGTTGCCGAGCAGCTGCTGGCTCTCATACAGGAAACACAGTCCTCCCGCAGCTGAAAGCAGAAAAACCAGAGCGTCTGTCAGCTCTTCAGCTTCGGCGGCAGCAGCTCCAGCGGTTTTTCCCCCTCGCCACCTAACGGAGCTCAAACACACTTGTACGTTTGGTGTGTTTAGGTCATGCTCAAAGTATGCTGATGTTCTGCAAGCTCAGGGAAACCACATCCTGTCACATATTTACCTCCCTCCCCTGTTTCTACCTCCTTCTTCTTTTCTATCTGTCTGTTCTATGTGGTGCTGCTTTCTCTCGTTTCTTGTGTCTTTTTTTTTTTTTTTTCTCCAGTCGCTCTCCCCTGTGATTGTCTGAGCGCTCTGACCTAGCGTCTGTTCGCCACAGCCTCTACTGCCTCACTGTCTCTGTCGGAGGCAGCCGCACCAGTTCCAGTCGACTGACTGAAGAATCCATCTAAGGAGAGGAGGGGAGGGGGAGGGAGAGGAAAAGGGAAAGGAAGGAGGGGTGACAGCAGAGATGGGGAGGAGGGGGCTTCGCTGGGAAATACCAGAGTTACAGTGGGAGTTGGGGGGAAAGCAAGGAGGAAATGTGGTGGTGGAGGTGGAGATGGAGGTGGGGAGGGGGACTTGAAAGAGTGAAGAATTAAAGGAAGATGGGTGGACAGAAATAGCAATCAATAGTTAGTTTGAAAGAGAGATGGAGAAAAGTGGAAAGAAAGCAATAGAATAGTGTGTCACATAGTCAATAATGTCCACAAACACACACTCATGTGCACAAACATACACACTGTGGGAATGACCAGCAATATGTCTAAAAAACACCGGTTAAGGGTGATAATGGTGGTATTTTTAAGCATGTGTGTGTATGTGATCCTCAGTCCTTCACTCTCCTGGTTATGAATATTTAATATGTCCGAGTCAGGACCCCTTATAACTGTGTATTTATTATTTAAGGCGGTATGAGCGTGGGGACCACCGTTCAGGAGAAACAGCCAACCTCTGATACCTAAACTGTGATTTCCTCTACAATAACAACAACAACAAGAACAACAACGACATGACTTGAACAGCAACAGCAGAAACCCATGTCACTTCGCTGTATTCACACTGGAGGCGAACGCAGATCTGCCTCAGCACCGACACCACAGAGGAAGTTTCCTTCACTGTCACTCTGCTCCATTAACT
Organism: Sphaeramia orbicularis; assembly: GCF_902148855.1. Classification (NCBI taxonomy): domain Eukaryota; kingdom Metazoa; phylum Chordata; class Actinopteri; order Kurtiformes; family Apogonidae; genus Sphaeramia; species Sphaeramia orbicularis. Next base: position 48,781,861 of record NC_043972.1, read on the forward strand.
CTGTGAAACACTAAAAAAATCTATAGACGTTTACAGTAAATGAGTGGACCGATGGCAACAAAATACGGGTCTGGATCTGGAGAACAAAGCAACAGCAATTCTAACCATAACCAGAGGCTCAGCATCCTTAGAGGCATCTGTTAATTTTTATTTTAATTGGAAGTTGATTTATTATTTTCAGTTTTTAATAATGAATTGCATGTCAGACATGGTTTATGGTCCAGGTCTTGGTTTCGGAAATGATTTTAGCAGCATCTCAGAGGATGAAACGAACCTAAAAGAGCTCATGTATTATCTATCTTATTTGCAGAAGTCTACTACCGAAATTAGACTTAAATCCAGAAATGAGTTAGCATTATGCACCACTACCTTCCTCATTTCTGATATTAGAGGGTTTTTAGAATGGGCTTTTAGTTATCACAACCTTTACAAATTCAACAGACTTCTTATTAAAATTCTATTTATGTTTAAGTGTGGATCAGAGTTTATATTCGCTTTATTAAAAATCCTCCAACAGACAAAAACAACACTAGTGCTAAACAAGGGCTTGTGGGGGAGGGTATTCAGTCGGTTGAAATCTGCAAATTCACCGTTAAATATCACTAAATGTTACACACTGAACATTTCAGGAGCTTTTTGTAATATTTCTACTTTAAGACATTAACAAAAATACCCCCCAAAATTTTATCATTGTGAAGAAATAACAGTCTTTACGTTGAGAAAGATTTTCTTGTATTATTTTGCCAAGTCAATTACACCAGTTAGCTTGTAAACCAACCAAACGAGTAACAGGACAGACTGAGACGACACTATTAGCTTTGTAACATTACAGTAAATACAGACTCAATATAGTGTCCAGTCTGCTTTCAGTCCAAAATCAAATAAAGGGGAAATAATGCTGTTGTAGCGCTGTTTTTTGTCATCAGAATAAATGCACGTTTGATGCTAGCCTGGATCAGTTTGAGTGACACTCTGCACTGATTAGCATGCTAATGTGCTAATCACAATTAGCATCTTAATTTAACACAATTCATGTTGATGAAGCAGTACAAAAATAAAGAGATTTTCCTGAGGAGAGAGCTTCAATGCCCTGTCAGAGAAGAAATGTCACATAAATTACACAAGTAAAAACCCCAGCTGTGAATTTGGAAGCTTTTACATGTTGTCAAGAAGCGGCTAAATTCAGGGGATGATGGGGACATGAAACATCATCAAGGTGAAGTCAGACTGTACAGCCTCACTGTGTTAAAGATTATTCTATTCACAAACAGGATATGAGAGGAAAACATTTAGTACAAAGAATGTGACAACAAATATCCATATGGCGGTATCGCTGAGGTCATAAAACTGCTGTAACCGATCCTTAGCATTTTACTGACGTATCATAAATGCTCTTTTCATTTGTGAAGATCATCTTGATGAAGAAAATATGCAAGTCTCATAAACCTTTCTGCATTTGTCCAAAAGCCAAAGGAAACTCACTGCTTTCTTCGTATTCTAAGGTTTTTGTTAAGGGAACAGGGCCATGTTTTGTTGGCTAAGCTAACCTGGAACATGGTTAGCTTGAGGGATTAAGTACTGTATGTGTCCAATTCACATATTCATGCTTATATGCAAATTGGAAATATAAGCATGAATATGTATTTAATGGTCTTCACATTGGCAAAAAACAATTTACAAAAAAAAAAACAATGTTTGGTAATTCCCTCTGTTTTTTGATTTAAAAAAAAAAAGAAATAATCCTACTACTGTCTTTTGAACACACTGAGGCTATGCTAACACTCCTGGTTGGTTTGGATGAATACACTCCAAAGAAATTTGACTTGAAATGACCAAGCCTCTTTTTATGAATTTAACCTCCTGAGACCCAGGAAATGTCTGCAAAGTACAAGCTTTTCTTTGTTTTTTATTAAAATAAGTGCCTATATTGGAAACATCATGATGCAACAATTTTTTCAGATGCAGTTTTTAAAATTTTTATGGAATGTCCTTTGTGGTGGACAGTTTTCTTTTCTTTCTTTTTTGTATGAAGTTGTGTAACTCTTGTCCACAAATGTGGACAGAAAACCCATAGCTGCGTCTTAGGAGGTTAAAGGAAGTTTGATGTGTGTTGGAAACACAAACCATGCAGATTACCAGAAAGGCTTTTACCCAGGTAAGTATGTTCCTGGTGATAAAAGTTCCTGGGAACTGTTGGAAAAGGGGCTCATATTATTAAGTTAACATCAACTTTCATCTTCACTTCTATTGTTAATCTTTTAATCTCCAAATTCACACTGTTGTTGTTGCCAATGCACTAATAAAGACTACCATGTTATTTTTAATGTTTTTAGTTTAGTTTGCCTAGTTTTAAATGGGTCTTTCAGCTGAAATTCTGGACAAGGACAAGGAGCTGTTCTTTGAGAAAAAAAAAAAAAAAGGTTTGTTTCACTGAATTTTGACTTTGTCAAAAAGTCATATAGAATCTTTTTATACAGTAGTGACTGTTTTCAGTCTTGAAATGTGTTAACTAAGAAAAAACCTAATGATGAGAAAAGCTCTATCTTGATGAATAAAACCATAAGCAGTTTGTTGATGAGTGTCACTTGTCAAGGTTTCAAACGTTTTTGTGCAAAATGTAATTTATGAATAATTTGGCAAATTATTCTTTATTATTCTGTGCATCTAAAGTTCATGTCATTCATGAAAACTGCATCACAATGATAAACACAGACACTAAGAGCTGAATAAGATAAATGAAGAGTAGAGGTGTCTTCCTTTTTGACAAACAGCCATAATTAGCGTTAACGTGCTCCACAGAGTGTGATTAGACCGACTGATCCTGCTCAATGTGATCAGGATGTTCAGCTCCTCTCCTTTTAAGCCTAATAAGCAATAATCGCCCATTTGTGAGCACTGTGGTGACTTTCACCAGAGCTCTTATTGTGTCACTCAAAAAAAAAAAAAGAAATCTGCAGGCCACAAGTTAATGAAATACCTTCTTTTTTTTTTTTCTTTTAAATGTGGAGTTCCTGCCTCTATTTGCTGTCGTATCAGGAGTCCCATCTGACTTTAATCACCCTTCCCCGAAAGCACAAAAGGAAATCACCAACCTCTGACTAGATCTGGGTAATATGTATTTGGGTTTTTTCTTTTTTTTTTCTACGGGCACCATTTAACTTTACCCAGATGAAACAAGGTTTGACTTCAGAAAGCGAAAGACCACTTCTTGCAAATCATATCTTTGAAACCACCCCAAGGAGAGGCCTGAGGTTGGAACTACAGAACAAAAGCAAATGAAATTGTAAAGGCTGGGCAGACGCCTGACTGAATTTCCAACCCTGAAACCTGAATCAAACCGATACCAAAACACTGAAGCTGCGTGAAATAAAAGAAGTGATCATCCACGATGTAAGCTCTGATGATCAAAAATGAAAATCACATTGCGTATAAAGAATCACCTTCACATATGTTCTCCTTCATGTGTGTTTTTAGTTTAAGTGCAGATTAGTTTTGCTCAGAGCTGTAACTGAAGTTGACCTCTGCGCTTTAACGTCCCAGGGTCAAACGAACCATGTGGGATGACTGAAACAGGACGACAAATGAAAGACGCTTGATAAAGATGAGCAGTCAAGCAGAGTGTTTGTTCAAGCTGCTGTTTGTCTGAAGTGAACTGCTGAGAATCAGAACGTCAGCAGATCCAACAACAAAACAGATCACAGAGAGCATCAACCAATCTACTGAGTGAACTACAAAAATAATCATATTAGTTGAGTCAATCATATCCCAGGTCTCACACAGAGTGTTCATTAGTGTCCTTCCATTGAACCTCAAGGCCTCCACTTCTACCCAGCAACAAGAGATGTGGCAGTGCCCCCTAGTGTTCAATGTGGAAACTGAACTCCAGAAGTATCAAGCTTCATAGCATAATTACCCAAGTCACATACTATATAGGCAAAAGTATTGGGACAGGTGTTTCCTTTTCTAACAGGGGTCTGCAATACAAAACCAATAGTGACAAATTTCATAATTTAGTTTTATATTGTAACACATATTATACTGATTATTAATATTGATGTTTATATCTCAGACCAGCACGAACAGGACATCTCACAGTTGTAGACATGATGTGTCCCAATATTTTTGTCCATATAGTTTATGAACATCAATATTTTCTTTTTAAGGTTAACAGGAGATTTTTCTTCTTAAGTCAGATGTGAAGAAAATAAATGGTTAGTTGTGATAAAAATTATTATTTACAGTCAGAGCATGACAAATATTTTAGAAATTTAGAGGTAGAGCATTTAAAATCATAGTCATGGATAAAAAAACAAAAACAAAAAAGAAAAAATCAATGTTGAGAGAAATTAAGGAAAAACCATCTCTGGGGCATTTTGGAAGCAAAGATCAAAAACAATTTAAACAAAACTAGACAAAGACATGTAATGATATTTATCCAAATATAAAAGTATATTGTTTTGTATCCCAGACCCCTGTTAGAATTCAATGTGTCCCAATATTTTTGTCCATGTAGTGTATGACTTACGCTATGAGGCTAACGATAAGGGAAAAGTGCATGAAAAGGCGCAGTCTTCGACCTTCTGCATGGGTGATAATGTTCATTTTCAGTTTAGTTCAGAACAGAAAACAGATTCCAGGAAAATATCAGTGAAAGGCACCGAATAAACTGTATTTTACCAGTAAAATATCATTTTCTTCTGCAACATGACATGAACATGATGTATATAGCCTACAGAGTTTAATTACTTACTACTATTATATTATTTTTCTATTGTTTGTTTGTTATTTGTCTCTTTATGCTGCACATTTCCTTTATCCCATTGCTGCCTTGATCAGTGATTTTCCTTGTGGTGTGGGATCAATAAAGTTTCATCTAATCTAATCTAATCTAAGCAGTACACTGCAACATTTTGGTGTAGTTGACCCTATCATCAGCCCCTTAAAACAGTCTCATAATGGATCAAAACTATACTGTCCATAAAATATGAACACAAATGGTGCATGACTTAGTGACTGTCTTGATCCAGTCCAGTCACCAGGAAAATTTGTGGCCTTTGGCATCTCTGTAAAGCATGGATATGTGTGTAATCTCAAAGTCTATCACCCAAAAATGCAATCCTCTATGTTATCTTTTGCCCTATTTGTGAAGGAATAGGGGAGACCGGGGACAGTTGTAACACGGGTCAGTTGTAACACTTGCAATTGCTCCAATCAGGAACAAGTTAGAACTCACCTAATTCATTCTGCACATGCTCATTTAGTCCGTAGTCCATGTGGGAAGTTGTTGTGCTGTGAGGCAGACACATCAAAATTTGTGAGGGAAAACATAATTTTCTGGTAAGAAAGTAATTTTTTTGCTCAAATTACTTTTGCAATTACAGTGAACCCTCACAGTTCGCGGTCTCAGCAATCGCGGTCTCAGTACATCGCGGAGGTTTCAAAAAAAAGAAAAAAAAAAAAAAAAAAAAAAAAAAATATATATATATATATATATATATATATATATATATATATATATATATATATATATATATATATATATATGTATATGGACATCCTGGCCCAAAAAAAGAAACAAAGGCAGCAACTACCCATCACCATGTTCCTCGTCAAAAAAAAGACGCCACAAGATACGCCACAAGCTACTCCTACTGGCACCCCCACTGCTGCTGCTACTCGAACTCCTACGCCTCGAACGCCCACTCGTACTCCTGCTCGCTCATCTCCTCCTCCTGCAGCCCGTACGCCTCCGCCAGCCTCTCCTACTCTCTCGTAAGGGGAGTTGGTCGATGATGCGTCTCCTCTGCCCATAGCTCTCCCTCAGCACCTGTGCAGGTATCACATTCCATACTTCACACCTGCACAGGCAATCCATCATCTTCATTACCATCGATCATCAAGAATCATCGTCACCATCGTCATCATCAAGATCTTCGTCAGCCACGCACAGAGGAGAGATCGTCAAAGTGAGTGTACATTCCGTAGATTTTGCGTACACGCGTACATGTACATGTACATATACTGTGTGGTACTCCACATCGCGGTTTTTCACCATTCGCGGGGGGTCACAGCCCCCATTAACCGCGAAGTGTGAGGGTTCACTGTACATAGCTTTCTTTGTAGTTGGACTCATTAAAGGTATGTCATGTTGATTATGTGTCTGTTTAGCTATCTTTCATTCAGGTTATTTGTGGTATTGTTTTAGCTTCTAGCTGTGAGGCAAGCCAACTCATCACTAATGCACTCAGGGACAGCTGTAACAAACTTGCATGGGGTAGATTGTAAAACTTTCTAAAATGTTACAACCTACTCCAAGCTAAAATTCAATTGTTCTTCCAGGATTTCATGACCATGGGAACCCTGTCACTGTTTTTTTAGTTTTAACATGCCGAGGTCTCAGAAGAGAAAGACTGACGGGGGGGGTCCCTCTGGAGATCCACTGACGTAAAGGTCCACAGAAAGTCAGTCAGATCTGTGGCAAAACTGTATGCCATGTCACTCTATATAGATTCTGCAAAGGGAGGAAGAAGTTAGAAGATCAAGCGAACTTCCATGAGTAGGCTACAACTCTGCAACAAAGATGTTCACTGATGAACAAGAAAAGATTTGGACAGAGTATCTGAAAGGTGCTGCTGATACATACTATGGACTCTGTCCCACAGAGATAAGCACATAAGAACTGAGGATAAGTCAGGCTGAATTTATGAAAGTTATACTGGTGGCAACAAATAAAAAAAAAAAAAAATATTGAATAGGGAAACTTTTTTGAACATTTTTTTATATGTTTAACATTACAGGTAGGAGAACTTGCGTATCAGTTTGCAGAAAAATATGGCTGCAAACATCCAAAGTCATGGGATGAGACTTCAGCTGCTGGTCCAGATTGGTTTTCCAGCTTTATGAAACAAAACCCAACTCTTCCCATTAGTCAGTCAATATCTTAAGTCATTGTCATGGTCCTGATTTTATAATGTTACATTTTACCCCAAGGTATGTTACAAATGACCCGGACTATGGGGTCAATTGTAACATTTCACTCCTTGTGTTTGAGATAAAGTCATTCATTTTCTACAGGGTGGGGAAGCAAAATTTACAATATTTTGAGGCAGGGACTGAAAGACAGTGTATGACCAATTAGTTCATTGAAAGTCATGAGAATTTATTTGCCACAAGAAAATTTACATCATAGAAAATGTTTTTATTCTATGTGTCCTCCTTCTTTCTCAATAACTGCCTTCACACGCTTCCTGAAACTTGCGCAAGTGTTCCTCAAATATTCGGGTGACAACTTCTCCCATTCTTCTTTAATAGTATCTTCCAGACTTTCTCGTAATAGTTTTGCTCATAGTCATTCTCTTCTTTACATTATAAACAGTCTGTATGGACACTCCAACTATTTTTGAAATCTCCTTTGGTGTGACGAGTGCATTCAGCAAATCACACACTCTTTGATGTTTGCTTTCCTGATTACTCATATGGGCAAAAGTTTCTGAAAAGGTATGGATAATAGTGTTAGGTATGATTATGACATCAATATATGTTTGGTTTCAAAACAATTGACGTAGTGCCTGCTGAGAAAAAACAACTAAATGTTCATTGTAAATTTTGCTTCCCCACCCTATATTTGTGTTGCACAGACATTTTCTAGGTCATTTATTAGCAGACACTTGAAGCTAGTTTACATAGCAGTTTGAAGACACCGGGTTAAAAGAGCTCAAAGTCAGAGACAGAAATGTCAAAAATGTTGCAACTGTCCCCAGTCTCCCCTACTTATCCAGGGTATTTCAATGTTACCTCTTTTGCAAGTGCACTGGTTTCCACTGTAGAAATGACCTCGTACCAGTAAAAACTTGAAGCAGACATCACTCCCTTCCTCCCTTACACTGAATAAGAACTGACAAATATCTGCACTATTAGCGTTTTTATTTTTTTATGTGGCCCTAATATGCCGTCGTAGATATGGAATTGATATCGTCTAATGGAATTTATTTACAGTTAATGAATGTTGTTTGTTTCTGTCAGAAGTGCTGGTTTAAATGACATCACTTCATCACTCTGTTTTCTTCAATCAGTTTAATGATTCCAATGATGACAATATGACATAAAACAGACACTGGTGTCCGTAACATATAGGCTCTGTTTGGAAAACAGTCTGAGCTGATGTGACTCTATTAACCGTCCTCATCCTCAGAGGAGGAAGAGCAGACACGTATAGAAGACAAACAGCCACAACAGGAGTCTGCCCACACACTGAATTTAAAAAGGAAATATTGATGCGATCTGTCAATTAGGAACAGAGGGAACAGATAAAAGCTGGCTATAAAAAGGCCCGAAAGAAGAAGCAATCAATGTGAAAAGGACTTAAAAATGCACAATACGGAGACTTATAATTAACAGGCACATGGAGGAGACGCAGAAGGAAAAGCTCTGGTTAAGTTCTATGTTATTTTCATAACTAAACCATTTTAAGTTCTATTCAAACACAGCCCTTATATTAACCCATAAAGGCCCAGTGGTACTTTTCTGGCAGTTCCCAAATGAATTTTTCTCTCCATTTAAGCTCCATTTATTATAATATTATCCTGCTGTATTTTGCATTTTTCCCTGTAAATTATGTATTTTCCTATATTTAATTTAGATGTTCAGAGTAAATTCAAAGGTTGTTATATCAAAACAGAGAAAACTGAAGAAAATGTGACTTTTTCAGCAAATCTATCATTAACTGAACATAAAACAAGTATCTCCATCTACTGTCACGGATCCAACTCCATGGGTTTTACTGGTGAATCAATGTTGTAGAACAGGGGTGTCAGACTCATTTTAGTTCAGGGGCCACATACAACCTAGTATGATATTAAGTGGGCCGGACCAGTAAAATAATATAAATAGTAGGATAATAACATTTTAGTGAAATAAGTAAAATTCCATACTGAAAATGTTTCCATCTATGAATTGTACTCAAACATAACATGAACAAATATGAACAACCTCAAAATTCTTAAGTAAAACAAGTGCAATATTAACAATAGTACACCTTAGTTTATCATTTATACATGTGAATCACAACTTAGAGATCACAGTGGATCTACAAATACACAAAACATTAAATTATAGTTAGAATATTATTAAAATTCCACATACTTCTCTTAAGAGATTTCAGGTTATTCACATTTTCTTTTATAAAAGGCTGTAAATGTAACCATTTTTGTGTAATTTTACTTTTTTTTAATTTTTTTTTTACACTAAAGCAATGAGAAAAATGTACAGTTTTCATTATTTATAGGTTATTATAATAGTATTCTACTGGTCTGATCCACTTCAGATTGAATTGACCTAAAATGATTGTTAATATCTTCAGTGTCATTTTTGCTTTCATAAATTCATCCCAGGGACCGGACTGAACCCTTTGGCGGGCTGGATTTGGCTCCCGGCCTGTATGTTTGACACCTGTGTCGTAGAAGATGATGGTGTTTCCACGTTCACTACAGAGCCTCTGAACGTCCAAATGGGTCATATCTGATGACCATGAAAAGACGACAAACTGCATTTTACACCAGTTATTTACATGTATTGACAGGATTAGTGGATCATCAGGTATTAAACAGTTTAGATCAGTAGAGGCTTTTAGTCACCAGTGGATGTTTGGGTCTTTATGGGTTAATTGTGCAAATGCAACAAACCTTTTTTCGCCTATACAATATCTTCAAAAAATGCCAAATTGGGAAAAAATTATACTAGGTAGTTTAACACCTGAAGCTATCACAATGCTACCTGAACAACACCGAGGTGCTGCTCTATTTCACCAACTGGACTCCAAACTGGACCCAACATGGATCAGAGTAGAGGACCACAGCAAACGTATGCTGACTCTGGAGCCTCAGAGGATTTTAACCAGTCGATCAGGGGTCTTATACATGTTTTTATTCCCTCTGTGAAGACGTCGCTAGGCTGGAGGCCAAAGATGCAACTTGCAACATCTGCATCCTGGGCCAGAACCAACTGAAGGCCAGCGTCAGACTGAATTTTTCTCAGGTTTACTGTGTGAGGTATTTGAGAGAGACCTGCTACCATGTCCTCCAGAAACTGACAGGGTGCACCCTACACTAGTGGCTTAACAGGTCATAGACAGCAGCGACGCCTGAACAGCCACCAGATGAAGGAGCTACTCGTCCGACAGGCACGACGATGAGGAAACTGGAATTTCAAGGCTGCTTGGTTTGTTGGATTATACCCATGAAATTCTTAACACATGGGCAGAAAACAGACATCATGGCGGTTTTAGTGTCTATATGACCGTTGGATATGAGGAAATATGGTCAAAAACAGTATCAGACTATGTATAAGTGTTATTGTAAACATCTGACTGTGAGCTTAACCCTTTCATGCATACTGGCCACTGCAGTGGACCGTTATTTTACATCTGTTCTCTTGTATATTCATGAGTTTTGTTGTTTTAGTTCCATATCAGCCAACACTATGGACACTTATGCACCATCCCATAATACACTGACATTCATATCATTAATGTGTGTGGGACGAGTAGGAGTGAATGATTGGATGTGAATGAATATTTTATATAGATGGACTTGTAGAAATGCTTTTTTTTTTTTAACTGTTTTTTAATGTTTTAGTTTTTATTAATGTCTGTGTTTTTTTTAATGAGAACATCAGCCGGTTCAGGGACTACAGGTGGAAATGAGCACTAGTGCTATAACCTGGCACACTATATCGCTCCTTTTTAAGGTTAATGTATATTGTGCATTGTCCTTGTCTAAATAAATAAATAAAATGGAAAAAAAAAAAACTTTGCTGTTCTTGATAAACCTGATCTGCAGTAATATGTTTTAGTGTAAATTAATTGCTAATTGTTATTAGACTGTAATTAACAGTTTTCTTAATCAATTTTTTTTTTTTTTTTTTTTGCATATTATCACCAGGAATTGAGTAACAACTGGTATTTAGAGTATAATAAAATGTGAGAAAACGGCATTAGTGGCTTTAAAAATGTTTTTATTTCATAGTTTTCACACAGTTTATCACTTTCTGATAATGTGTTTTAAATACAGGTTTCTTTGCTTTAAAAATCAAATACATGGTGTCCAGCTAAGTGGACATTTTTGTAACTCCATGAAAAATAGGGTCATAAAAAATTTCAGGTGCATTGTTTTTTTCATGCCTAAAGAGGGAAAAATCACTCAAGAAAAAAGATTGACTAAGGTTCTCATAATTCATGCATGAAAGGGTTAATTCCTATACCGTTTTGATTATCTGCATTTTCTTCTGGATGTTTTTTTTCATGATTAGGTCCAACCATCATTGTTAGTGTCTTAAAGCAGCATATGACTTTCATCACAAATTTTTCTTCAAACGTGTAAAACCCCAGTGATAACCTAATTGTCATTAATCCATTAGTCTTTCCATGTAGAGCTGCACAATAAATTGTTTGAGCATCAACATCGTGATGTACATGTGCGTAATAGTCACATCACAGGTCCTGCAATGTAGGAAGCAAATGAACTCAACGTGTTCTCATCTAATATCAAAGATACCTGACACATACTGCACACAGTGATCCACCAATCACAGTTATTCTTAATCAGTTTGGAGTAAGTCGCTGGTAACAACATTGAAAAATGCTCAACGAACAAGAGAAAATCACTGTAAATGAAGACTTGGTGCCAAAAAGAAAAGCAACGTCAGTTATCTGGAATTATTTCGACTACAAGAAGGATGATGTTTAAACATGTGTTCTGTGTCGATAGTGCCTTGCACCTGTTGCCACAATGTGAGGAAACACAACTAATTAGTTTGAACATTTACGTCGGCACAATGCAGCTATAATGTCCTGAGTATTTTTTCATATCGCAATATATATCGCAGGGTTAAAAAAAATCACATCATTTTTTTCCAGTATCGTGCAGCCCTATTTCCGTGCTTATGAACATTAATCACTTCCCTCACAATGAACAACTTTGGAGAAGACTCCATCACAAGTAGTCTGTTTACATAACAAATATCACTCTGGCCTTTTTGGAAATTTTGTCACTAAGTGCATTGTGAGAATGGGAATTCCATGCAGCCACGGCAGCAACAAACAAGCAATGAAACCATGTCTGCTACCGGGTCCGAAGAAATGGAAGGAATCACTGTAATTGTCATCTTATAATATGGGATGTATGACTGTGAAAAACTTAGACATCAGTTTCATGGCATTTTCAGAATATGTCATTGTGTAGGTTTATCATACATGTACTGTAAGGAGCGAGTGATGTACTTCTAATAGGAATAAGACAGACCGGTATGTGGAGGATAAAGCTGTGAGAAAGTGAAAGTGAGCTCCCATCACCTTATCTTTGACTATTTATTACCCCCCCTCCTGGTTGAGAACCACTGGAGCACGCCAAAGTTTTTGTACATACGGACGGGACAGACAGACGACCAACTGATGACAATACCCTGTGGTGAGGGCCGAGGGTAACTAGTTAATGTTTCTTCTTAACGTATAGATGTGTGTCATAGTTTGTCTCCATGTCTTCAATTCCTTTGTAAAGACTGACACCAAAAACTGTACAGCATACGTTCTACTTTCCCAGTTATTTTTCTTCTATACCCACTAGGGATGCAAATTATCAGTTAATCCAGTGGTTCCCAACCTTTTTTGTCTTGTGACCCCATCTTAACATCACAAATTTCTGGCGACCCCAGACATTCAAAATGGAGACTTTTTTTTTTCTAAAATTAATTTGTTTTTGATCATGTAATAGTTTTCTATACTATGTTCCAAATGAAGGTAAATTAGACGACATTTAGTCTATATAATGTATAATATTATGGACGGAAGCAGAAAAGCCAGGTGTAGATTACTGCACAAAGTGAGAATTTTATTTTCCTTGGTCAGGATATGTACAGTCAGTCCAGCTTGGATTTACAAGGAGGACAATTAATACTGAACAAACAAACAAAACTATGAATTATGAAAGAGCTGCAGCATCTGAAACCGACCACAATGAACATTTGAAAGATAAATAGAACCACAGTGCTTCAGTTTCAACTTCACAGTTTGTCTTTTATATACTGGGATTGTCTCTCTCAACTCACCATATATTTTTATTAGTAAGTTTTGTTTTGTTTTTTGATTTTTATCAATTACTAGAAATTTCAGGTGACCCCATTTGAATCCCAGGCGACTCCATGTGGGGTCCCAATCCAAAGGTGGAAAAACACTGGATTAATCCATTAATCATTAGTTGGTTGACCTTATTGATTGATTAATGATAAGCGGCAATTTTCCTGTTAACCTAAATTTCTCTTTTTCGATAGGGTCTAAGAATAAAAGCTAAATATTGTTTACTTAATGAAAAAAACATGTCATATTCCTTAATGACTGACTTCTTGAACCACTGGATACAGTACAGGCAATGACATTTATGGAGTAGAACTAAAGAAATTCTGCAGAGAAATTCAGTAAAATAAATAGATCTGAAGAGGGGCAGTTTACAAGAAATGGGCATTTCTGACTTTGCATCACTGACATGATGGAGCGAGATTTCAGCAGTGATGCCCCCCCCCCCCCCCCCAACTATTGTCCATTGCCACCGGGGTGACCGCGGGACATACCTGTGGCCCAGATCAGGAGCCTGGAGGATATTTTCAACTTCAACATGAATGTTTTCACTGACCAGATAGTCCAGATGACCGCGGACTAGACCAACCTCCAGGGAAAACACTCCGTCCGAGACTGGTCCCATACTGGTCCAATACCGACCCCGCATTTGTGCGGACGGGCCGGTCTGTGTTTGGCTCCACCATGTACCTAAAGCCATCCTAACTCATCAGCGCCATGATTCGGTTTGATGACCGGCTATCCCAGCCGCGGCGTTGCAGCGCGGACAAACCGACAGCCTTCGGACAGGTGTGGACAGGTATGGACAGGTGTGGACAGGTATGGACAGGTGTGGACAGGTGGACAGGTATGGACAGGTGTGGACAGGTATGGACAGGTGTGGACAGGTATGGACAGGTGTGGACAGGTGGACAGGTATGGACAGGTGTGGACAGGTATGGACAGGTGTGGACAGGTGGACAGGTATGGACAGGTGTGGACAGGTGGACAGGTATGGACAGGTGTGGACAGGTGTAGACAGGTGTGGACAAGTGGACAGGTCAGGGTGACTCCCCCCGTTATTCAACTTAAGCAATAAAGCCTAGTTTGGGCAGTGGCGACATCACAAATTCCACCGCGGAAAAGGGCAATTAAGCCCCAATTTAATCGAGCACATTCTTATCAACAATTAATTGTCAGTCGATAGTAATTGTTTACATCCCTACTATCCACTACATTCAGCTGCGATACTTTCTCCCATGGTCACTCAGATCTTTTCATACACATGTTCCCCACCAGCATGTCCATGTGGGCCCCAGAAGGGTTACAAGTGGGCTGCGTGTAAGGGTCCCATGTGGCTTTGTCTGCAGTTTCCATGGTGGCCCCACATGTGTTTGCCCATATCAGAATCAGAATCAAAATCAGAATCAGAATCTCTTTATTGTCATTGTACCAAGGACAATGAAATGGAGGCAAAGCTCTTAGGTTCAGTGCAAGAATTGACACAGACATCAAATATCAGTAAAACATAAGTATAAGTAAAAGTAAAAATATAAGTAAAAGGCACAGTTATTTACATTAAAAAATAAAAAGTATTGCAAACTAAGATCAGTCTAAGATAAGATCAGTCTCCCAATAGAAGTGGGTGGTACTTTGGAGAATAACTCAACTAATTACATGTATGTAAATATATATGACTTCCTATCAGTGTTCAATAGTAACTATAATGATATATCTAACTATTTCCATGTTATAAGCCATCAAAATGTGGACTATTATAAGTAAAGGCACATTTTTAATATCTCTAAAATCCATCAAACAATCATGTAGACATTGTCCCAAGGGAGTTACATATGAAATTTGAAATGAATCTGATCAGTGGTTTTGGAGAAGATTATTGAAATCTAGACATCAGCGACCTTGAGTTTGACCCTATAAAGTCAGTCAGGGTCAAAGGTTGTCACAACCCTATCTTTTCTGCTCTCTCTTTTCTTCTCTCTCTCCCTTGGCCACACCTCCTCATTCCCTGTTCCCGCTCCCGCTAATCAGCCTAACTCTCTCCACCTCCACCTGGCTCATTAGGCGGGGGGGTATATATACCTGTTCTCTGGCCTTGCCTCTCTCCCAGATTGTCTCACTTAGCGTGTACTCTTCAGCATTATTTTCCGAGCCTGTTCCCAGATCCTGACCCAGCCCGTCCTGACCCGTTCCGCCTGCCACCTGGATTCGACCTCTCTTGCCTGCCTGTCCTCGCCTGCCTGTCCTCGTCCCCCGGTAAAGACCTGCCTTTGTTTCACCTCGCCTCTCCGCCTGAGCCCTGGATGTTGAACCGCCTTCTGCCCATGACCACATCTTCAGTCTGCGCCCACCTGGTTCAAGAGAGGATTCTCCGGCTCCCGACCTACCGCCTGTCCCTGGCTCTCCTACTGCCTGCTCCCTGCCTGTTCTTAGCCTGTTTGTTAATAAACTGTTCTAAACTTTTAATTGATGTTTCTGCTGTTGGCTCCTCTGTACTACCCGTGATAAAGGTCATGGACCCAAATGGAAGTCCATATATGGCCTCCTATCAGTGCTCAATAGTAACTACATTGATCTATACAGACTTTGAAGACATTGTCCCAAAGAGGCTACATATTAAATTTGACATGAATCCGACCAGAGAAGATGTTTGAATTTACTGCTAATGAAGACGATAACAACAACAGACAAAGCACCTTCACAAAAGCTCATGCCTATTGGCAGGTGAGATAAAAATATAGAAAACACAGAAAAAGGGCAGGGTCTTTTATTTTATTATTACCAAAGATGTGGCCTTTAAAGACTGGCACGATACTGCAAGATGAACATTTATTTATTTACTGGTAAGAACCAAGACTTGAAATGACAAAGTGGAAACATGGAAACGTGTGGAAATGGCTCCAAAAGACTCCAAACCAAAATGTTTCCATTTATCTGTATTAATACTATTAAGTCAGTCATATTTTCGATGAGTCATTATGGACTCATTTGCTTCATCCTCTAATGAGTGATGTGGGGGTCCTTTAGGAAATCAGAAGGCTTTTGATTGACAGCTGTGATTGACAGCTCTCCCACCTGCTGAGTTCATCTTTCTCAACTGATTTTTCGTGACACAGAGCTCGACTGTAGCGTTACACCAAGACTGTCAGAGGATTAGGTTTCATCCAGTCTGAAAGTTCTGAAGAATAACTTGACATAATATAACATAATTCATTTATTCATTCACGTTTATTTCAAACCTAATGTAGGTACATTAACCCATTAAGACCCAGACGTACTTTTGTAGCACTTCCCAAATAAATGTTTCCTCTATATTTTACCTCTCAAGGGATTTATCCCCTTTTATTATAATATTATCCTCTGCATTTTGCATTTTTCTGTACAAAATTATGTATTTTCCTATATACAATTCATTGATCATGTAACATGAACATGTCATGTTCATAAAAGCTTGGAGTAAAGTTGAAGGTCATTAAATCAGAAACAGAAAACTGAAGAATAAGTGACTTTTTCAGTAAAATGTATCATTAATGGTAGGATGGGAGATGTTTTCCTGGAGCATTTTTTACTATATTGCTTAAAATACCCTTCACACCCCAATTGCAACCAGTTAATTAAATGCTCTAACACAAAAAAAAAAAAAAAAAATAGTCACCTGTGGAACAGACAGGACTGAAAAAACACCATCCAATCATTTTAACTGGCTCATCGAAATGATTGAATGGTGATATGTCTATCAAACTTAACTGCCATTTGTCCCTCCCCCTTCAGTGCATACCCCTCTTTGGGTATGAATTGTGCGATCTCAGAGGCTTGGAGAACTTGTACAGGAAACAAAGACAGAACCAGAATTCAGGAATTCATGGATCTGTGGGGGGGGGGGTTGGAGGAGACTGAATGAGGTAGGCTCCACAGGCCGTGCGAATAGTTGCAGTGCAGCGCTCGTAAACACTTGGGAGTAAGCATTACGTGTGCCAGTACTCTGGAGGCGTGGCTTTGGGGTGATGTCTAGAGAAAGGGGTTTCAACTTTTGAATTGTGTATTTTCAAAATGTAGCTTGCTCAGACCATATTTCTAAGATGGCCTACCCCACCTTTGACTGAACACAAAAACAAGTGTCTCCATCCACTCCATGGGTTTTATTAGTGAGTCAGTGTTGTAGCCTCTGAACGTCCAAATGGGTCATATCTGATGACCATGAAAAGATGACTAACTTTACACCAGTTAGTTACATGTGTTGATAGGATTTGTGCATCAACAGGCACTAAACATTATACATCAGTAGATAATTTGGATTCCAGTGGCTGTTTGGGTCTTTGAGGGTTAATAATAATGACATTCCTTTGGTATTGAATGGTCAGCTTCTGTACTAATGTGTTTATCTATAAAGTTGTCATTACTGTTGCATCATCATGACTGTGTGTTGACATTCATCAAGTATTTCAGATTATTTGATGGCATTTAATATCACCTTTACATTCATCTTTAACCTGTTTTTTAAGGTTATTTTTTCTCCAAAAACCAAGGCAGTGATCACCAAATGCTAGATTTGAGGTTTTCAGTTGGTATTCCACCGTCCACCGGTTGCTGTTCATTTATCTTCTACAGGCTGTGGTTTCAACCCTTCCATTTGACCGGCACTTCCCTGCACTCCTTGACTCGAGTCATTCAGTTAATGCAAATTTGTCTCATGTCAGGACTTCAGTGTGGATATGAATAGGAACAGGAGACTGACGTCATTCTTTAACTGTTTCATTTGGGTTTTTAGAACAAACACACTGAAGAGCAGAACTTGTTAGCTGAAAGGACCCTTAAACACAGCCATTAAACTGGATTTTTCTAAAGATTATCAGAACTCAGCACTGCAGCTGAGCAACCTTATATTTTCAGCAAATAATTGTTATGCCCGTCACACATAATTTTGAGGGGAAACGTGAATTGCAGCTGCATTAAGTGTTCAGTTTTCTGCCTGGAGCTGGACTCAGGCCTCTTCAAACTACTATTACTTTAAATAACAGTGATTTTCATTCCGTACCTCATGGGGAAACTTTTTGTTCTGGGAAAACCATATCTGGATGAATGCAACTCTGTGGCTACATAAGAGATTTCATCAGTATAGAACATTTAATACTGTGTGACAGAGGTGGTTCATATTTCTATTAAAGTAGCATGGAACTGTTTTTTCAACCTTCTGGTATCTGTGTGAGCATATTATACACACGTTGCACTTCATGTTATTAAAAGTCATAATATTTTTCACACTCTATGTTAGGTTAGAATTCAAATGTTATTCATATTTGTACATTCAAATTCTGACCCAGCAAACCCAGTGAATCTGCACATTCTAAGCAATGGAATATATATATATATATATATATATATATATATATATATATATATATATATATATATATATATATATATATATATATACAGGGTGGGGAACCAAATTTACAATGAACATTTAGTTGTTTTTTCTCAGCAGGCACTACGTCAGTTGTTTTGAAACCAAACATATATTGATGTCATAATCATACCTAACACTATTATCCATACCTTTTCAGAAACTTTTGCCCATATGAGTAATCAGGAAAGCAAACGTCAAAGAGTGTGTGATTTGCTGAATCCACTCGTCACACCAAAGGAGATTTAAAAAATAGTTGGAGTGTCCATAAAGACTGTTTATAATGGAAAGAAAAGAATGACTATGAGCAAAACTATTACGAGAAAGTCTGGAAGATACTATTAAAGAAGAATGGGAGAAGTTGTCACCCGAACATTTGAGGAACACTTGCGCAAGTTTCAGGAAGTGTGTGAAGGCAGTTATTGAGAAAGAAGGAGGACACATAGAATAAAAACATCTTCTATGATGTAAATTTTCTTGTGGCAAATAAATTCTCATGACTTTCAATAAACTAATTGGTCATACACTGTTTTTCAATCCCTGCCTCAAAATATTGTAAATTTTGCTTCCCCACCCTGTATATATATGTCACAGTAGAGATTGAAATCCAGTAGGATTCCTAATCCTACTAGGACAGATAGTAATTTCAGTTTGTCCTAGGACAAACTGAAATCCTACAAGAAATTAGGATCTGAAGATTGGAATTCCAATCTGTCCTAGGAGAATTTACAATCCTACTAGGACAGATTGTAATTCTATTTGGAAGTGGGATCTGAAGATTGGAATTTCAGTCTGTCCTACGATTTCGCCATCACTATTCCAGCTGAATTATTTTCATATCTTAGATACAGTATATGGCCCTTAGGTCAATACACATTGTAACCAGGATGCCAGCTGTCCTATCTGGTCCAACCTTATTCAATGGCCGTTTGTAACTGTCATTGGTATGTAAATGAGACACATTTGTATTCAGAAATCGGTAGAATTTGAAAAACATACCTGTAAACAACCCGTTGCGATGGCAACATACAATTTTATTATTATCTAATTGTTGCCAAGCCATTCAGAAAATGTACGATGTTAAAGTTGGCATTGGCATTTTGCTGCCCCCTGGTCTAGATGGTAGGGTTAAAAGTAAAAGAAACAACAATATTCTTACAAACCATGATTTTATTCAGAATTTACACAGACTTTGAATCTAATATTCTATAGAAACAACAATATTCTTACAAACCATGATTTTATTCAGAATTTACACAGACTTTGAATCTAATATTCTATAGAAACAACAATATTCTTACAAACCATGATTTTATTCAGAATTTACACAGACTTTGAATCTAATATTCTATAGCTAAGATTCAAAGACTTTTTCTAAGACTTAAATGTGCTGCATACTACTCACTAGTTAAGTGACAATAACCTTAGTCTATAGTACTAACTTCAAAATTTCAAACAAGTAATACTATAGAGGTTTTGTCAGTTGTTTTTTTCTAATACTTAAAGGTGCTACATACTACTCAATAGTGACAGTGAACTTAGTCTATAGCTAACTTCAAAATTTCAAACAAGTAATACTACAGAGGTTTTGTCAGTTATTTTTCTAATACTTAAATGTGCTACATACTACTCAATAGTGACACTAACGTTAGTCTACAGCTAACTTCAAAATTTCAAACAAGTAATACTACAAAGGTTTTTCCTTACACTGAAATGTAAGAAAATGTTGTACACTACTCACTAGTGTACAATAGTTGCAAATTACAATCTGTCCTAGTAGGATTGCAAATTCTCCTAGGACAGATTGGAATTCCAATCTTCAGATCCTAATTTCTTGTAGGATTTCAGTTTGTCCTAGGACAAACTAAAATTTCAATCTGTCCTAGTAGGATTTGTAATCCTACTAGGACAGATAGGAATTTTAGTTTGTCCTAGGACAAACTATAATTCCTATCTGTCCTAGTAGGGTTAGGAATCCTACTGGATTTCAATCTCTACTGTGACATATATATATATATATATATATATATATATATATATATATATATATATATATATATACCAGATCACTTAAGCTTTTGTTTTTACTGCTGTACATATGTGATATCTCTTCTCCAAAGTGTCATATCCCTATATACACAATGCAGACATTAATCCTAGCCAACCCTGAGGCTTAGATGTAGTTGTAGTATGTTTTTTTCTACTTGGTAGTTGGCCTACTAGTAGTTCATACAGGAAAATGTGTGTGTTCATGTAGAATACTTGATCATCTGTCAAACAAAACACTGTGATGATTCACAAGATGCTGACACATGTCCAACAGCCAGTAAATGCAGTCATATTTAACTACACACACCAGTTAGATATAGGCCTATGTTTAACACCGTTGTGTGATTTACAATAGCCAGTAGTTGAGAGAATCACACAACGGTGTTAAACATAGGCCTATATCTAACTGGTGTGTGTAGTTAAATATGGCTGCATTTATTGGCTGTTGGACATGTCATGCACTTCTATTGTTCGAACTGTATAATACATTCCACAGCTTCTGCGGCTGCCTGTGTGTTTTTCATGCAGACCCAAATCCTGCTTGAATAGACAGTTATCTTTTCATGATTATTAGACTTTCGTTCAGTTCAGATTTAACTCCCTTTACCATATAAACACTGGTTATAAATGGTGCGTGCACAGTAGACCCACTCCCTCCTCCAATTGAGGACTTGCAGCTGACGTCACTGGTCATGTGACTGTTGTTTACACCGCCTTACTGGTAGGCACGCTATCTGGATCCAGAAAGTCAGAACTGTTGCTTTATATTGTGTTTTTGTTTGGACTCGTGTTTGCGTGTTTTGTTATTTGTAAGTCTGCTTGTGATAAAGGCACCATAGATGAGTTTCAGTGTTTACTAACAACAGTGATGCGCGGTCAACTCAGAGGTAAAAACGGGAGTACCAGCTCCAGCCAGCTCACATCAGCCACGTACACCTCCAGGCTCTCCCTCGGAACTCGTGAACTAGCCGATATGTTAGCTGTAAAACGGTCCATTAACTGTCTGTGTCCAAAAGATGATCCCATCTTCTCTTTCATGGCCACAAAATTTGACTTGACCGCATCGGGAAGGCTGTCCCATAGTAGAAAAGCAGACTTGCACAGATGGATGGGGAGTATTCTCACCAGCTCCAGCTGAACTCACCGGTGTCGCCCGCCGTAGCTCCGACTGCCACTTCCAGCTGCTTCACCCAGCTGAGGAAACTCTGGCTGTCATCACTGGCAAAGGGAGCAGGTAGATCCACAATCACTCTGTCTCTATAGGGTGATAGTCCAGGGGAAGCCCTCCTGGCAGGTTTAAAGGGGTCTTCATCACCGTATCACATGATGACAATTCTTTTTTTCCACGCCGCCAATAGCAACAGGTTAACTATACTGAGAAGCTACGCTAACCGTGGTAATAACTATAAACAGCGGTCGGCAGAACAGAACCACCGCTGCCCCCAGTGGAACTGAGCGGTCTTTCTGCCTAATTTATACTTGGTGAAAGCTGAGTAATAAACGGTACACAGGAGTTTAGCAGGTCCATCGTTTAACACGTTGTATGATCCAAGGAAAGCTTGCCTACCAATATGGTGTCATGATCTGTGCTGGTGTGACTCTCAGCTCCTCCCTCTGTCATGGTCTGTGCCTGTGTGGTCCTCAGCTCCAGTCATGATCTGTGTCTGTGTGGCCCTCGGCTCCTCCCTCTCCTTATCTCCTCATTTTATCATTATCAGACTCACCTGCTGGCGCTGCGTGGCTGCAGCCAATTACCTTCCAGCCTGTTTAAGGCTTTGGTTTGCAGCCATGCAGCGCTGGTCCATTCCTCTTCACTCCGTTCCATTACACTCCATAACCCGGACACTTGTTCATCTCCTCTATGGACTTTGACCCAGGTTTTGTGTTAGTTTTTGTGTTTATCCGTTGTTTAGTTTTCATTTATGTTTAATAAACTTGTTTTTTTTCCCTTCAGTACTGTGCATTTGAGTCCTCTTATTTTCCCCCGTTGTGACATATGGTGTCATAAACAGAAAACCATGTGATCATGTGACGTTTGTGCAAAACCTCAATACCAGACATAAGAGAGCCTGGGGTGCAAAATTTGGCACCCAAGCACTACCCACAGGAATAAACATCACATCCTGAAAAGAAGTAAGAAAATCAAATAGTAATAAATAGATCATTTCAAAGTACTACTGATGTATAGCTCAGCAGGTAATGCTTTGGATCACAGTGCAGAAGACTGGGGTTCAGTTCCATCTGAAGTACTGAAGTTTGTCTGCTTATTTCCAAACAAGTTGCGTGGCGCCAAGGGCGCCGGTAGGTAAATCTGCCATTGCACGAGTACTCTTCTCTGAAGTGAGTAAAAAATACGTATTTTAACATTTGACCCTAGCACCAAAAAAAATAATAATGCATTTTTACTAGTGTTAATGTTAATCATTGGCATATGCCAGACTGCAATAAATAAATAAATAAATAAATAAATAAATAAAAGTAATGAAATTTTTATGCAGTATGTTGAAAAATAAATAAATAAATAAAAAAACCCATCAAAAAATAGTGTTTGTTTACTTTACAACCATGGCATTTAAAGGGTTAAAAATATGACAGTTATTGAGTATTTGATTTTTTTGTTAATGACTCAAGTTGATGAAATACAAAAAAGAAATGTAAAAAAAAGTTAAAAACAAACAGTATGAAAATAATGCTAAACCATTTTTATTGAAAGAGCTATGTACCTTACTGCCAATCAAGCGGTCAGTGTTTTTCTTTGATACTGATGGAAATAACAGTGTATTACCATAGCACCTGGTTTGCATATAAACAGCAAGGTATGACCAAAATTTAATATTTGTACAGAAAATGAAGTAATTTAGCGGTGCTCACTGGGGTGACTGATGCTGGTTAGAGGTGATATTATTATAGACGCACACCTCTCACACCCCCACATTCAGTTTATCGTTCTGCCCTCTCATTCATTATCGCTGACAGTTATTCCACTCATCATTGCATCGTGCATGAACAGATTGGGTGGACGTTTCTAACAGTGAGACGTGACAGGCATCGGCTTCTATTTATTTATGAGGCTTTTAATGGCAACATGTCTTCACACATCCCTCACTTATTACATTTAAGTTATGTCCAAGTCACTGGTTGAAAGGTCTGCATGCAAATATTCAATACTGATTTTTATTTTTGTGTGGCATTTGCAGCATCTTACAACATGCATTATAACAGAATAATACCTAGAGATAGATTAAAAACTATGATTACAATCTAATGTTTTTTTTTAACTGTGTTCTGTCGTTAATTTGTTTACAGATTCATTTATTCAGAATAGTGTATTAATACCAGGGGAAATTGTGTGTTACAGTCGCTCCAGGTAGGTATATGAAGAAGTAGCAGGGAACTAATGATCAATCTTGCAAAAATATATAAAGCTCTATATATATACAAAATAGAACAAGCAACTTGTACAATATGTACTAGATAAATATTATCAATATAAGTAAAAGAAATATACGTGAATATCATTTTTATGTCTGTTTATTCTGTTTAAAAACTTTTTTTTAACATGATGAGGTAGAAATTCCACTGTTACCTTTCAGTTTATTGTATCTGAAGTATATCGTTAGCCTCATAACATAATTGCCTAACTCATACATAAATGGACAAAAGTATTGGGACACATTGAATTCAGGTGTTTCTTTTCTAACAGAGGTCTGGGATACAAAGTAATACTGACAAATGTCACAGTATAGTTTTAGATTGTGATAAGTATCATATTGACTATTAGTATTGATGGTTATATCTCAAATCTGCATGAACAGGACATCTTACAGCTGTAATCATGATGTGTCCCAATAGTTTTGTCCATTTAGTTTATAAACACCAAAAAGTTTAATGGGAGATTTTTCTTTCTCAGTGAGATGTGAAGAAAGTAGATGGTTAGTTGTGGTAGAAAATTACTATTTACAGACAGACCATGAAAAATATTTTAGAAATTTAAAGGTAGAACATTTAAAATCATAGTCATTGATTGCAAAAAAAAAAAAAATGTTGAGAGAAATTAACCCTTTCATGCATGAACTTTGAGAACCTTAATCAAGATTGATGAGTGTTTTTATTCCTCTTTAGGCATGGAAAAAAAAAAAAAAAAAAAAAAAACAATGCGGTTGAAAACATTTTTATGAACCTATTTTTCATGGAGTTGTAAAAATGTCCACTCAGGTGGACACTGGGTTTAATTTTTGAAAGAAAAAAACATGCATTAACTGAAGTACCATGTGAAAACTATGATTTTTAAAAAAAAAAATGCTGCTAATCTTATGTTATGTCACATTTTAACATACTGGAGATAATATGAAAAAAAAAAAAAAAACCTTTTTGTTTGAGAAAAAAATGTTAATTACAGTCTAATCACAATAACAAGCAATTGATTTACACTCAAACATGTTGGAGCAGATCAGGTTTATTAAGAACAGCAACGTTACAGTAATGGTCTGAATGTCAGTGTATGGGATGATCCACTGTGTTGGCTGATATGGAACTAAAACAATACAAACCATGAATATACAAGAGAACAGCTTTGAATAGCTGACCACTGGAGTGACCACTATGCTTGAAAAGGTTAAGTAAAAATCATCTCTGAGGCATTTTGGAAGCAAAGATAACAATTTAAACCCAACTAATCAATGAAATGATATTTATCCCAATATCCCTGTGACATTTGTCATTATTGTTTTGTATCCCAGACCCCTGATAGAAAAGAAACACCTGAATTCAACATGTCCCAATACTTTTGTCCATATAGGGTATGACTTATCCTATGAGGCTGACAATTAACTATATGTCAGTTTCAGTTATATCAGCTGCTTCTGAACTGATTTGGCTGTCGCAGTGTTGGCTTTTTGGAGCCAGAAGTGACAAAAGGTGCCGAAATATAGGAACTAGAGGAGTCAGAAATGAGTTGGACCCTTAAAGTTCATTATGCGTTTTGTATCCAAGTCATTATACAGCCTTATTAATGGAACCTGTTAAGCACGACTGCAGTGGCGCTGTCTGCTGGGAAAACATGATTTATTAAATAGAATGACACACAGTGAAAGTCCAACACAGGCAGGTGAGCTGTCATACAGACCTGTCAATCAAAGCCTTATCCTATTTATCCTGAGATCTGATTAACAGAGCAGAATATATAATTTAAATGATGGATGGGATCAGTTACAGCAGGGATGTCAAACTCATTTCAGTTCAGGTTCCACATTCAGCCCAATTTTATCTGAAGCAGACCAGACCAGTAAAATAATAACATAATAACCTATAAATAACCACATTTCTAAGCATCTCTTTGTTCAAAAAAAGTAGAATTACATGATGAACATGTTCATAATTACAAACAAATCTGACAACCTGAATGACCATGAACAACCTGAAATTTCCTTAAGAACAAAATTATGTCTTTGTTTATCATTTACACATGTACAGTACAACCTGCAGATCACAGTGGATCTATAAATACACCAAATATTTAATAACAGGCAGAATAGTGTTAAAATTGCACTTGTTTTTCTTGAGAAATTTCAGATTATTCATTGGTTGTTCACATTTTAGTGAAAGGATAGTTTGTAAATTGAAACATTGCCGTGTTTCGAGTCTCCTTGAATTATCCTGAGTTCAACACAGAAACTAAATGTGTAGCTTTTGCTTCTTTGATTGCCCGTCGATGTATTCCCCTTCTTTGGAAGTCACCTAAACGTCCAGCAGAACATGTCTGGATAATGGACGTAATGACTTTCTCGAAACTGGAAAAGATCAAATTTTCTCTGAGGATCAACTGAGACGTATCACATTACATGGAAGCCTTTTCTCTCTTACTTTGATAAAACACCTATAGAAAACATAACAGAATAGAATAGCTATAACACTTGTAATTACTGTACTTTCCAGACTATAAGCCGCTACTTTTTTCTCGTTTTGAACCCTGAGGCTTATACAGCGATGCAGCTCAAGTATAGATTTTTACGGGCTAACGGCCTCCAGGGGGCACTCTAGCAGGAAGAACAAAGTGAGACAGACCGGGGGAAGAGGTGATGAAGAGGAGAAGTTTCAGTCCTAACTTTTACCAATCATTTTGTGTGTCATGCACAAACCCTCATCATGGAAAACACATATGCATATTTTGCAGCTTTTAAGTTAAAAACAATCGATGTGTCTGTCCAAGAAGGAAATAGAGCTGCAGCACGGAAGTGCCATTGAGCAACAACAGAGGAGAGACGTAGAAGGTGTGTGATGGAGCCTCTGAGGCTGTTCAACTCCAACACTGAAGAAGACGACTGCAGTGGTTTAATGAGCAGAAGGAAGATGAAGATACAGATCAATGACTTTTCTGGGTTTTTTAACCAGCCTGTTCCTGCCATTTTACAGGCACTGTTTGGAAAAAAGCAGTTAAGGTATGGAAATAAATATTTAAACAATCTTTCTGTTTACCATCTTTCTGTGTAAATATCTCATGTCACAACGTGGACACCTGCAGCTTATAGTCAGGTGCGACTTAAAGTCAGCTGTGGCTTTTAGTCAGGCTTATAGCCTGGAAAGTACAGTAAGTGAATGTGGACCAGTGTGGGTGGGGGTGGAGATACTACTTTTTTCTTTTTTAATTGTTTATTATTTTCAGTTTAAGTTTTTGTTTGTTGTTAGTTAGTTTTTGTAAAACTGGTAAATTGAACATGCTTATACCTGTGCTGAGAGGGTATGTATACTGAAAATGTGTCCTAATAAAAAGATTATTTTAAAGAAGAATCTCCAGTGGAGCAGTCACTTCTCCAGGGCCCAGCCAAGAAAGCCATATCCTGTTTCTACAATGTGTTGAATCAGACCGATGGGTTGAACATAAACACTCATAGTGTAGCACAGGTGTGGCAAAATGAACTCGGCGTAGACATCAGTAAAGAGGAATGGGACATAATCTGGAACCATACAAATAAAATCTCGGTGTGTAACCGTGCAAGGCTGTTGCAATTCCAAATTCTGCACAATGTGCAAATCTCTCCTAATAAAAGACACCAGATGAATCACCAACTTTCACTCTGCGTTTGAAGTGCAGGACTACTGTGGGAACCTATACACACTGTGCCTGGTCATGTCTAAAAGTTCAGATCTACTGGGTAGATATTTTACAAAATATGAAAAAGATTCTTGGAGTGTCTTTGAAACTGGACCCTTTTTCTCTACTCTTGGGACATCCAAGTTGGGACATGATTGACACCAGCTTGAAAAGACTTTGTGATATCCTCGCATATGCTGCAAGGAAAGATATTTTCATGTCTTGGATAAATGACAAACCTCCCACTAAAACTACTTGCATAAAATTTTTATGGAATACTTTCCTATGAACTATTTGACCTGTTTCCTTCATTCCTCAAAGGGACAGTTTATGAGAATTTGGACTCCATACCTCCGTTTCACAAACTCATCAGTCATTTCTATGCTTTCAAACCTCATCAGTGACTGAAAATCTTTGGTACCGGTCCACAATAAGATCACTACTGATCTCACCTGTCACTGCTTGATTGTCTGATCTTTGTTTTAGCCTCACTATAAGTCCATACTGTGTACTAGTTGCTTTATCTTGGATTAGTCTTTTTTTTTCTTACTTAGTTTATCTTCCAGCAGCTTCATATTTTTTATTTTCTTATAGATCAGGTGTTCTACAGAGCCATTTGTTGTTGTAAAAAATGTAATAAAATCTAATAAAGACAATTGAAAAAAAAAGAGAAAAGAATCTACTCAGTCATGTCACAGTTGTTCCCACACTGCATTTGTAATTTCCTGGAAGCAGTGTTCATTTATCTTCTCAAGAAATCGTTTCTCAAAGGAAGAAAAGTCTCTTTTACTCTTTCAGACAGAAAAACATTGAGTCTGATCATTTAATGCAGATGGGTTTGTTAACCCATCTAGATGGGTTAGATGGGTTTGGTAACCCATCTAAGCTTTTAAACTCTTCTAAACCTGATGACTCTGTTCTAAATGCAAGGCTGAGCACAGACCCAACAATGGTCCCAGTTAGAGAATGTCTTTGAACGCTGTGCCTGTGTGGCCCCAGCTCTGGCCTTTGTAATCTATAACAAACAGCACAATAATGCATTAAGCTGAAAGGCGATAGCAGCATAATGGTTATTGTGCATTAAGAGACATAATCAAGAATCAACAGAGCGGAATGTGGTACACTCTGAACAAGCAAGGTCACTCCGATGATAAAATTGTGCTTTGTTCGCAAGAAGTCATTTCTGGATTTTACATTTAATCTAAAGACAAACTGCACAATCAGGGCAGATCCATGTTGGGTTTGATGAAAATGCAAAGGCAGAGAATCTACCGCCTCAACTGCAATTATATTCACCATCATAAGTACAATGAATACAAGACAAAAGGAGATTAATGCGTAACAAATATTAAGATCTACTCTTTAATTTCGCTTTAATATCCAGGCACTTTCTCTGAGAGCTTTAACAGAGAAACAAAGAGGTGAAATTGGTTGGTTTTTGACCCCAGTTTCCAGTTTTACCACAGTATAGGCATCGCTCTGCTGCGGAACACTGTGTATTATTATTATGTTTGATGGTAATAAAGAGAAGAAATTACAGAAAAAAGAACTGAAACAATTAATCGACTTGAATCGATTAAAAACATTATTTGATTAGAATTTTCCTGAATCAAAGCTTCCTCGTTTCCTTAATTTTGCTGCCGTTAAACATTGGTTCCACTGTTGTGTTTCACACAGACACTTATTGTGATGCACATGACGCCAGGATTAACACAAAGTTGTTTGTTAGTTCCATCTTAAGTTAATAAGTTGTTTTTCCATATAGATATTTTTTATATATATATTCTTTTTGTGGTTGTTTCAGCTGGTTCTGGAATAAAGGACAAGTTGTTTGTCATTTTCTGACATGACTATTTCACATTTTTTACTTAATCAAATCAGATCAAAGAAAAATAATTACATATATATACTGTGTTCGTGTGTACATCTAAACTTCATGAAGGGATCTGTTAACAGTTATGATGTAATTTCTATTATATCATCTGCAGAGGAGAACGATTAAAAAACAAAATGCTCTTTCTTTAACAAAATAACTCCAGTCAACTTAGAAATAGAGCTGGCTTATGACCATTTCCCAGTAAAAAGGGACGTCAACACCAACCTCATATAAACATAGGAATCTAAAATGAAAAGCCTTCATAGATAAACTGCCAAACCTGTTAAATGTTCCACAGCTCTGTAACCACTGGCTCCATCATCCATATGTTCTATTGACGTGGCAAATATTTATTTAAGGATTACCATTCAAATATTCTATTTTCTTCGTTGTCAAAAACACTTGTGGTATCGATGAGGTGTGAGTGGAATTTGTGTCATGGGTCTCGTCTTGTTTGTCTCATTTGACTGTGGATGAAAATTAAACTCAGACTCACTGTGGGACAATAAAATAAATGGCAATAAGGTCCCGTCTACATAAAATAAGCAAATAAGACAGAAATATGTCCCAGGAAAGACCGAACAATAGAGAGGGTTGAATTATATTAGTGAAAAGCAGAAAAGAAACAAGGGTATGTAGAAAATGTCACATGTGCATTTCCCTTTTTAGTGGTTAAAATGACTTATGTCTTAACCCATAAAGACCCAAACATCCACTGATCTGTTGATCTAAAATGTTTAATATCTGTCGATCCACTAATCCTACCAATATATGTAAATAACTGGTGTAAAATTCAGTTTATCATCTTTTCATGGTCATCAGATATGACCCATTTGGACATTCAGAGGCCACGTAGTGAACATGGAAACACCGTCATCTTCTACAGCATTGATTCACCAGTAAAACCCATGGAGTTTAATGAATAACAGTGGATGGACACACTTAATTTATGTTCAGTTTATTACATTTTCTATTGAAAAAGTCACTTTTTCCTTAGTTTTCTGTGTTTTGATACAATAACCTATGAATTTACTCTGAGATTTAATGAACATCTATATGATCAGTGAATTAAATATAGGAAAATACATGATTTATAATTAAAAATGCAAAATGTGGAGGATAATATTATAATAAATGGAGATAAATCACATGAGAAAGACAAAAGATAGATAGATAGATAGATAGATAGATAGATAGATAGATAGATAGATAGATAGATAGATAGATAGATAGATAGATAGATAGATAGATAGATAGATAGATAGATAGATAGATAGATAGACATTAAACACTATAAATAATAAATTAGAATTATAAAAACAGAAAAAGTGGATAAAAATTAAAATAATGGGTTGTTTTTATGTATTTAATAAGTGAATTGTTATAAAAAACAAACAAACAAACAAAAAAACAGTGTAACACTTGCTCATAATCTATCTATCTAAAAGGCAGAATCTTTTTCGTTTTCCCACATGTTCCTCAGAAAGAATGTAGTTTCCCTTTGAGCCAAAGTAAGCACAGGGTGTGTTTTCATCCAAATGAGCTGTATGAATGTAATCCATTTACATACAGAACTATACCACTGTGTCTTTATCCATCGACCAGTTCGGTCTTTTTTATTTACCTTGACCTCAGCAGCTTTTCCATTCTATGCTGTGTAAATGTGGAGCGATGTGTGCCCATACATCAGCCAGTCACTGCACCCGAAGGCTCAACAATTCCAACTGTTTACTTGTCACTTGAGTTGTTTGGAAGAAAAACCCCTTTTCAGGAGCATGTGATAGACTTGTTTGGTCCACCATCCATTAATCTAAAACCCCGGATACTCCTGTATCATTAGGAGCTGGAGGGAAAGTGCTTCACCTATGGCTATAAAAAGAAAGAGCACCTGATGTGGGTCTGGAAAAAAAAGAGTCCACTTCCACCTCCACAAAGACTAGGAGCAGGTACACGCCTCCAGACGTCCTAACAAGCAACATCTTTTTAATGGATGAGACGATCAAGTCACCTGAAAATGAAAATGATTTAACATAAACTGAACTGAATCCTAATTGGCCTTTATTGTCATTTTGGTTTGTTTTCATCTGTGTGTGTGTGTTTTTTTTCTCTTTGCAGTAAAATGCTTGTACTCCTGGTTTGCATCTTGACATCCGTGCATCATGTGCACTCTGCCTGTGTTGTGGAGGTGAGTACACTTTATACAATCACAAAAAAAAAAAATAATAATAATAATAATAAGCTCAATTAATGCAACACACAGTAGGATGGGGATGTTTGATCAAGGGCATTTTCTTTTCTGTACGTGTATTCTGCTGCAGTTACACTGCAAAAACCTAAATCTTACCAAGTGTTTTTTTCTCATTTCTAAACAAAATATCTCATCACACTTAAAATAAGACATAATCACCTAAAGAATAACTTTTCAGTTGAATTAAGTGAAAAAAAAAAACAAAAAAAACCAAAAAACAAAACTTGAATTAAAGCAAAAAAATCTGCCAATGGAACAAGTGAAAATTACCTTAGTAAAATTTCTTTAAATAAGATTTCCAATAACTATTATCTAAAAATAAGTTCTTATATCTCACTGAAAAGGTACTCTTTAGGTGATTATGTCTTATTTTAAGTGTGATGAGACATTTTGACAAGAAAAAAAAAAAAAAAAAACACTTGGTAAGATTTAGATTTTTTCAGTGTAGAACATGTTTGCTGTATAATGTAAATTTTATTGAGTGCCATATATTGTCAGTGTAAGTCTGGTTCATATCAAAACAAAATAATGCACTATAAGGTACAGAAAGTAGAATAGAATAGAATAGAATAGAATAGAATAGAATAGAATAGAATAGAATAGAATAGAATAGAAGAAATCATTATTGTCATTGTTACAGGAACAATGAAAATCATTTTAGCAGAAGATTCTTAAAGTGCAAAAAGAAAGACTGTGTATAAAAACATAAAAATTCTGCTAAAATATATATACTGAAAAATATGAAAATATACTAAAAATCTAAAAATTGCCTTTTAGATATCGGATGAAGATTAAATTGGTACCTTTGGCCATCTGTTAAAGCTAAACATTATATGAAAAACACACAGTGAGCCTCGTTTTTGTAAACTTTTTTGAGTTCATTCCATGTAGACAGAAATATATTTAGTGTAATACAGTTATTTTTGGCAGGAACATTCAAATGATGCTTGGAAAGAAAACTATTTTTTATTGATTATTTAATTCACTTACTGTTTTTATTGCCAATCCAATGTAATTCTATGTAAATAAAACATTATTATCATCATCATCATCATTATTATTATTAGCTATACAGCTTTTGCATATTTGTGTTTTTTATTCTGTATGTATTTCTTTCTTTTTTTTTTTCTTTTTTTTACATATACATAACTACTATCTTCAAATTAATAATTTTTCTGGTTTTAACTTAAATGTCTTGTCATTTTTTTCCTTTGCTGCATGCTGTTGTGTGCTCTCTACAGCCGGGTAAGCGTTAAATAACTTCCCTTCAGATCTATTTTATTTTGCAGCTTCGTCTGCACACCCATGCCAGTGCGTCTCCCACTAAGATTATGGGCTTTGGCGTGATCCTGAATGTTACGATCCTTTGTTATTTCAAGTCATTTGTGAGTAATTAAACCAGGATACGCCTGAGTCATATTGTGGATATTAAAAGCCAGCCAAGAGTAAATATTACCCTTTATTATGTCTTTAATCTTCTGTTTACCCACTGGTTTTCAGCCTGAGCTCATGTCTGTGTGTCGTGTTGTGTGTGTGCATATGTGTGCATGCGTGTGTGTGAATAGAAATTTGCCCTGAAAACAAAGCAGTTCAGGCTGAAATCGTCGACCAACACAATGTCTTCAGGAGAGACGTTCAGCCGACTGCCTCCAACATGCTCAGAATGGTCAGTTCTAACAATACCACAATGACTAATGCAATGTTTGGAACTCATTGTCAGCGTCAGTGGAAATCATCACCATAAGCCAGTTTTCCAACTCTTATCTATTGTCTGAAAAGCCAATTCAGCTCTATAAATTGCTGACAAGAACACGGACAGGAGAATTAACCTAGCATACATGCTAATGGAATTAAACTTACAGCTCTGGAAAAAAAAATAAGAGACCACTGCCAAATGATCACTTTCTCTAATTTGACCATTTATAGGTGTGTGTTTGAGTAAAATGAACATTTTTGTTTTATTCTCTAAACTACTGACAACAATTCTCCCAAATTTCAAATAAAAATATTGTTTAGAGCATGTATTTGCAGAACATGACACATGGTCAAAATAACAAAAGAGTGCAGGTGTTTTCAGACCTCAAGTAATGCAAAGAAAACCAGTTCATATTCATTTCTAAAAAACACAAAACTAATGTTGTAATTGTGGAAAAGTTCAGACATCAGTATTTAGTGGAATAACCCTGATTTTCAATGATAGCTGTCACGTGTCTGGTCTCTCCTCCATTACTGTTGGATGACTTTATGCAGCTCCTGGCAGAGAAATTCAAGAAGCTCAGCAGTGTTTGATATCTTATGACCATCTATCTTCTTCCAGAAGTTTTCACAGTGGGTTCAGGTCTGGAGATTGGACTGGCCATGACAGTCTTCATCTGGTGGTCCGTCATCCACACCTTTATGGACCTAGCTGAGGCCAGGAGCATTGTCCTGATAGAAGAACCAGTCCTCAGAGTTTGGGAACATTGTCAGAGCAGAAGTCCAGTAGTTTTACATAGTTATTTTTGGAT
The DNA here is from genome assembly GCF_902148855.1 of Sphaeramia orbicularis. Taxonomy (NCBI): domain Eukaryota; kingdom Metazoa; phylum Chordata; class Actinopteri; order Kurtiformes; family Apogonidae; genus Sphaeramia; species Sphaeramia orbicularis. The sequence continues at coordinate 48,816,155 of NC_043972.1, forward strand.
TCCAGTTACTTTTGTGGTACTAATAGCACTGTTTTTGACTATTGTAAGAAGATAGTGATGGCCACAGTAGTGGTTTTTATACTTCTCCTTCTTAAATCAGACATGGATCAGGTGTTTATTCAGTAGAATAAGGTGTGTTTGTGTTGGAATTCAGCAGACACAGGAATGGAATGGCTGTCATACATGCACACATGATGATTTCAAAGGAAATTGCAGTGGTCTCTGAATTTTCTCCAGAGCTGTGTAGAGCACATTTCTGCCTTTATTTATTTATTTATTTATTTATTCATTTATTCATTTAGACAGGGACAATGCACAGTATACATTAACCTTAAAAAGGAGAGATGTAGTGTGCCAGGTTGTAGCATTAGTGCTAATTTCCACCTGTAGTCCCTGGCCAGGCTGATGTTATCGTTAAAAAAAAATAGGCATTAATAAAAAACTAAAACATACAAAAAGCAGTAAAAAAATGCATTTCTGTAACGCCATCTACATAAAAAAATTCATTCACATCCAACCATTCACTCTAATTTGTCCCACTGCAGTCTGTCACACACACACTCTAAGCATGTTTGCATCACATACATTACATTGTGGCTACAGGTTTGGTTTGATAGTAGCTGGATTATGGAGCTCAAAGCACTTTACACTGTGTCACATTCACCCTTTTGCACAAACAAAAACACACATTCACACACCAGTGTAAGAGTTCTGTATATAAGGTTAAAATTATTTATTTGTCAGTTTATAGGTTACACACTGGAATTGACCTTCTGCATATAACCCATCACTAGAACATGCAGGAACACACCTCAGACTAGCAGGTGCTGTATCACGCACCCGTGGAGTAAATGGGTGGGGGGGTTAAGTGCCTTGCTCAAGGGCACATTAGCCAACAACATTCAAGCAGTCCTTTGGTCACAAGCTGAGTGAGTTAAATGGCAGTGGTGGGATTTGAACCCACGCCTCCAGAGGAACTGGAGCCTAAATCCAGCACCTTAGACCACTCGGCCACACTACCACAGGAGGACAGAGGTGTGTCATGTGTGGGCGGGAAGAATAATGTGGAAGCAGGGGGTGCGGGCACTGCTCCCCCCCAGACCCCCAACCACGCCCCTGCATGTGGACGTAGGTCAAGGACTCAGACATCCCCGTTACAGATAAAACATGCAAACTCCACGTTTAAACAGCAGAATTATTTTTTTGTACTAGATTTATATCAATAGGAAAGTTGATTTTAACTCAAATTTGTGTAAATGTTTAATGAAACAATTCACTTATATGCAACAAAACAGCATTTCTGTAAATTATAAGTATTACCTCTATATTTCTAAATCAGCAAAAATGATCCATATTAACATTTCTGAATACATCTCACTAAAGCCCTTTTATTTTATAAATCTAACCTGAGTCGGGAAGAAAACGAAGCTTCAATTCAGGAAAATTGTAACTGAATAATATTTCTAATCGATTCGAGTCCATTGATCATTTCAGCTCTAATGTTTATTTTCTTTTACAGAACTGGAGTGATGAGGTCGCTGCCAATGCACAGGCCTGGCTTAATAAATGCATTTTGGCTCATGGACCCCCCAGTACCCGTACGATCAACGGTACGAGTCTATTCCAGGGCTGTCATTTTCACTCTTTTTCTTTCAGGCGCCACGTACAACCAACTTGAATCTCAAGGACCAGTAAAATAATAACATAATAGCCTATAAATAACGATGACTCCAATTTTTTCTCTTTGTTTTAGTGCAAAAAAAACCCATTAAATTACGAAAATATTTACATTTACAAACTATTCAAACACAAAAGATGTGAATACCCAGAAAAAAACTGAAATTTCTTCAGAAAAATAAGTGCAGTTTTAAAAATCTTATGCCTCAGATTATTATCTATACATGTCCATTATGGATCAGATCTACAAAGGCACAAAACATTCAGTAACAGGCAGAATATTGTTAAAATTGCACTTAATTTTCTTTGGACATTTCACGTTGTTCATATTTGTTCAGGTTTTTGTATTTTACCGTTAAAGCATAGTTTGTTTATGCAAATATTTTCCTAATTTAATGTAATTTTTTGCACTAAAACAAAGAGAAAAATTTGGTGTCATTATTTTTAGGTATAATGTAATGTTTTGGGCTTTTTTTCCACATTAAATCAAATAGAACATTCGGAGTTATTATTTATAGGTTATTATTTTACTTGAGATCACAATTTGTCTGTATGTGGAACCTGAACTAAAATGAGTTTGACAACCTTGTCATTTTTGCACTTTACAAATTCATCCCACCAAATGTGCGGCCGAACATGGGGTGCCAAACATGCAGCCCGCGGGCCAAAACCGTCCCACCACAGGTTCCAGTATGGCCCTTGGGCCTCATGTTTGACACCCTTAGTTCATTCAGTCTTTGCTGTTTGTCTTTCTTTGCTGCCTTTCTTCAGATCCATCCATTCACTAAAAACCTCTGAGTGTAAATGTTCCCTGTGAACTCACTAACCCTCTGACTGATGGCTGCAGTCACAGGGAACATTATCTAATCTCCAGTCTTAATATCATCAGTTAATAAAAACTTACACAGGTTTGGATATGTTATCATCAGGAGGTTTTCGTCAATGGGCCTTTTAATACCCTGTATTATATAAATAAGTTAATCTACTGAGTTATGAAAATAAGACTCTGCACTTTCACATTAGTGCTGTTGTTTGTTTCCCACCAACAACTAGGATATGAATTAGGTGAGAATCTGTTCTATTCATCTATACCTTACACATGGACGGACGTGATCAGCGCCTGGCACGGTGAGGTGGCACATTACCAATATCCCAACGGATCCACCAACAGCCAGACCGTCGGCCACTACACTCAGGTAACACCCGTCAAACACAAACACATCCCAACACACATAAACTCATTTTATTATTATTATTTTTAATCTTTATTATATTTTTTAAATTATTTTTTTTTAATGTTTTTTTTTAATTTTTAATTTTATATCACTAATCTTTTAACCTGTTTTTCATCATGGTCTGTGCTGTTGACCTCTTGGCCAGGGCGGCCTTGTAAAAGAAATCTCCATCTTGGTGGGAATTTATCTGGTTAAATAAATAAATAAATAAAAACATGTACTCGTGGATAATGGATGCTCAATATAATGATTCCAATATGAAACTATGACACTAGAATTAATATTGTAATGTGAAGACCATTCCAGCTGTAATTTGAATCACTTTAAATAATCTAGACATTTAACCCCTTAACTATCGCAAATTCAGCCTACATTGGATCGTTTCCATTCCAGAATCAGTCGAGATAGCGTTTGTAACTATATCTATATACTGTATTTTTAACTATATAATAAACACTATCACAACTATATGGATAAGTGAATGATAACAATTAAGGCAGGAGAGAGGCAGGACCTCAGCAGCAGGACCAGAGATGATCCAGGGAAAACCTTTGATGATCCAGGGAAAACTTGGGAGGACACAAAGCACAGAGACTCCAGGGAAGAAGTCCAGTCAGTAACATGTATTTGCAGAGATTATAAGTTGATTCCATCTTAACAGTGAGCATCAATAAAAATGGAAGTCTCCTCAAAATTGCTTTGTAAATTAAAATATACCAGTGACAGTGGTGACGAGCAGATACTGATGACCAGCTCATGTAATGTGGAGGGAATGAAAGGACTCAAGTGCACAGCGCTAAAGCAGATAAAGGGATTTATTAAACAGAAAACTAAACACAAATAACAAACAAACACCAGGACCTGAGACTGGGGGTACCTGATAGTCCACAGGGTGATGGGAGGTAAGGTTTGGGATTGGGTAGAAGAGAGTCTACAGGGCAGTGTCCAGGATGGGATGTGGAATGATGCATGAAATGATCTGGCAGTGACTGGAGGAACAGAGGTGTTAATATGGGATGGTAACAGGCAGATGAGCTGCAGGTGTGAGTAGAGGGAGGGGTGAGCAGGCAGCAAACCCTGGAGCGGATCATGACAGCCCAGGCCTGTGGTAAACACTTAACCCTTTCATATACGATGTCCAAATTTTGGACACATAGTTTAGGGCAGGGGTCTCAAACTCCGATCCTCGAGGGCCGGTATCCTGCATGTTTTAGATGTTTCCCTCTTCCAGCACACCTGACGGTCGTTATCAGGCTTCTGCAGAGCTTGATGGTAGGCTTATCATTTGAATCAGGTGTGTTGGAAGAGGGATACATCTAAAATGTGCAGGATACCGGCCCTCGAGGATCTGAGTTTGAGACCCCTGGTTTAGGGGTTTTCAAATCCAGTCCTTGAGGGCCGGTATCCTGCATGTTTTAGATATTTCCCTCTTCATCACACCTGGAAACCATTACATCATTATCAGGCTTCTGCAGAGCATGATGATGAGCTGATCATTAACTGAATCAGGTGTGCTGGAAATATGTAAAACATGCAGGATACTGGCCCTGGAGGACTGGATTTGGACACCCCTGTTCCAAAGGATTAAATTGGCAATATTCTCCAAACCACATGGGGGCAGTCTCTATTGACCCTAAACAATACAATGAAAAAAGGATCATCTTAGTTTTAGAATTTGGACTGGTCTGTGATCTTATAAAGTTAACCTCCTCAGACCCAGCTATGGGTTTTCTGTCCATGTTTGTGGACAAGAGTTTCACAGCTTTATACAAAAAAAACAAAATAAAAAATTGACCACCGCAAAGGACATTCCATAAAATATTTTAAAAATGCATCTGAAAAAACTGTTGCATCATGATGTTTCCAATAGAGGCAATTATTTAATTAACCCATAAAGATCCAGTGTGACTTTTGTGTCAGTTCCCAAATGAATTTTTCTCTCTATTTAACATTTCTTAAATGATTTATCACCTTTTATTATAATATTATACTAATAATATAATATAATATAATATAATATAATATAATATAATATAATATAATATTATATTATATTATATTATATTATATTATATAATATTATATCATATTATATTTTGCATTTTTCCCTATAAATTGTGTATTTTCCGATTTTTAATTTCCTACACTTAATTTAGATGCTCACAAAAACTCAGAGTAAATTCAAAGGTTTTTATCTCAAAACGGATACCTGAGGAAAAAATTACTTTTTCAGCAAAGATATTAAATACTGAATGTTAAAACAAGCATCTCCATCCACCTTTAAAAAATAAAAAATAAAAAAAAATTATAGCGAACGAGTGATGTATTAATATTGGTTGTTTTATGTTTTGATTCTGTCACCTGCTGAGGGACTGCAGATGAAAAGTAGTTATTTTTACAGGTGTATCTTTTACACAGCAATGTTCATAAATGTGCATGGTCCCTATTAATTAAACCAATAAATAAATAAATAAACTTTCATTGATTCAACTTCTTACTGGTGAATCAGTGTTGTAGAAGATGATGACATTTCCATGTTCACTACAGAGCCTCTGAACGTCCAAATAGATCATATCTAATGACCATGAAAAGATGAAAAACTGCATTTTACACCAATTATTTACATGGATTGATAGGATTAATGGATGAACAGTTATTAAACAGTTTAGATCAGTAGATAATTTGGTCTCCATGGATGTTTGGGTCTTTATGGGTTAAAAAAGACAAAACTTGTACTTTCCTGGGTCTCATGAGGTTAAATATAATTCAAAATGCATTTCAACTTAAGCCTAATTTTGAGTAATAAAATCAGTCTAAAAATAAAATGTAGATACTTTTCTTCATAATTCATGCATGAAAGGGTTAATATCACTTCTTACAACTTGACCTTTCAAGTCAAAGCATGTTAATCAAACCTGCTCTCAGCGTAGTTCATGTGCCTCATAGGTTCCGTATCTAGCAACAACAGTCTTCATATAGTGGTGTGTATTCATACTACCTTCCTACAGTAAGTATAAAAATGCCCTATGTGTGTTTGTGTTCAGGTGATCTGGAACAGCTCATACAAAGTCGGCTGTGGAGTCACGCTGTGTCCTAATGACGTCTACTTCTATGGCTGCCATTATTACAGAGCGTATGTCATCAAACCCTCTGACACTCTTACACTAATGACAGTAAACAAGCATCACTGAAAGTCTTTTAAATGGTAAATATATTTATATTCTTAATGTTGTTGTTTTTTTTTTTTGTTTTTTTTTATTACATAGAGGGAACTTCAAGCGGTGGCCGCCTTATAAGGCCGGGCCTCCATGTGCTTCCTGTCCTGATCACTGTGAAGACAAACTCTGCAGTAGGTGTCGAAAACATCTGAAATGACCTTGGCTTGAATAGTTAAAATGTTCATTCTAAGTAAGAAAAGAACTAACCTTTGCACTCCTTCGTCTGTCTTTCATTTCAGCCAATCCCTGTCCTTATATAAATAATTTCCTCAACTGTCCAACCCTGACAGCGAAGTATGGATGCAGTAACACACATGTGTATGCCTGGTGTCCTGCTGCATGCAAATGCCACGACCAGATCATCCCAATACACTGAAATGAAACCCTTCATAGTTGCAGTCTGTGTATTCTGAACTAATGCACCTGTTGAGCTTAAACACCCAATACACCCTTGAAGCAAGCAAAGAGTAGTGTAATATTAGGCTTATTGATTTATTGCCTTAACCCATAAAGACCCAGAAGCTCCTAAATGAATTTTTCTTTCTATTTAATCCTTCTTAAGTGTTTTATCACCATGTATTGTAGTATTACCTTCTGTAACTTGGCATTTTTTCACTAAAATCAGTTATTTTCATGTATTTAATTTATTTGTCATGTAGATGTTCATAAAAGCTTAGATTCAAATTGAGGGTTATTATATCAAAAACAGAAAAAAACTAAAGAAAATTTTGAGTTTTTCAGCAAATAATCATTAACTGAACAGAACACAAGTGTTTCCATTCACTGTCATTGATCCAACTCTATGGCTTTTACTGGTGAATCAATGTGATAGAAGATGACGGTGTTTCCGCAGTAACTTCGGAGCCTCTGAACATCCAAATGGGTCATATCTGATGATGATTTAAAACTTAGAAACTGTATTTTACACCAATTATTTGCATGTATTGGTAGGATTAGTGGATCAACAGGTATTAAACCATTTAGATCAATAGATGCTTTTGGTCGACGGTGACTGTTTGGGTGAAATGTGTTTTTAAATTTTTTTGAACCTACATTTTAGTACTCTTAATCTACTAATTTCTGATCCATAATGTAGAGAATTACATGAAAAAAAATATACTTTTACTAATTATGTACTTTATATAAAGCAAGAAGCAGTTTGTGAACAGTGTTTCCAACTCCTCAGTAATGACAGTATCTATTGTCTGTCCTTAAAGTACCTAGAAGTTGCTAAATGACATCATCACCTAATTTTACTTAATTGCAAATGTACATGTAATTATCATAAACGACGTAGGTGAGGAATGACATTGTGTTAGAGACAAAAAGTGAGTATAAAAACACCCTCAACATGTTTAAAACTACTAATGAACTCTACTGTCAGTTCTAGTTTAGCCCACCGGCTGTTGAAATATTGTGAAGGTGCTGTGTCCGGTGTTGTCTTCATCATCATCTTCATCGTCGTCTTCATTAGCACCATCAAACATCTTCTCATCTTCATCCTGTTTTTTTTTTTATGTCCCAATTCCAGTCCTCCTTCTTTATCTGGACTTGAGCGACCCAAGTGACCCAAAAGAAACACTCTGGAGGAGTAGGTTATTGATTTGTTTATTTGTTTAGTTCTTATCTTAATTTTCTTCAGTTTGGTTTGGTTTTTGTCCTTATAGTCCACTTAAGAGCCTACAACAAGTCACAATAAAACATAATCATTTTTAACCATAACATTTTTCAGTTTCAGTCACATGAACAATCTAACTGCACCAAAAAAGAGACAGTAGAGAAAACTGTCAATGTCAGTGGGACTGATTTATATCCAGTGATTTGTTTTAGACAAAGAACAATACCTGCTTTTATGTCAGAGTCTCCAAAAGTCTCCACTAACACCAGAAAAAGTTGATAGATTTGTCACTGGTGGCTTTTTTGATAGAGTCTCTAGAGGGGTCTGAAAAATCACTAAATATACCAACAAAGTGGATGAGTTGACTTTTACAGCTAGACAGAGAAACCTGAGAGAGAAACTCATTCGGTGTCATGTAGAGGAAAAATGTGTGTGTTTTAGCATTTAAGTCACTTTTCAAAAGTTGTTTAAAGTTTCTAAACAAGTTTTAAAAGTAGGTAAATTTGTTACTAGGGTAGTCTGAAAAGTTGCTAAATTGAGCAACAAAAGTGCTAAGTTGGCATCAATGTTGGTGAAACATAAACCAATAGTCATACTAGTGTTGACACTGCCAAAAACGAGACCGAGTCAAGACCAGAAAATGAACTGATACAGTTTAAGGAGCTTCAACTTCCACACAAAGAGTCCTCATGTGTATTTTAGAGCTGGTGTGAGTCTCCCAGTGTTGAAAAAAATGAAAGATGACGAATCAAATCACAGGGATGACGAAGGAGGAATTAAATGTTACATAGACCTACATCTGAAAATGACCAGTTAAAGTTAGGAGTGCAGACACATCTAGCATGAGAGCATGTTGTGTTTATATCAGAAGTCAGTGAACATCAATGATACATGAACTTACACGTACATACATTAGTCAGACAGTTTGATATGACCTACCTGTCTCATCAGAACCCTTTATGTCCTATCTTTCCTCAGCTGCTCACAAAGTTAACAATGCATTGGCGACATCCCTCAGTTAATATTAATTAATGTAGCTGCAACTAGAACCCACACCAACTAGAACTATTCCCCACTCCAGTGGATATGTGGGTAATATGTACCTGCAGTAATATTAACTACATCCACAGACTGGATGAGTACTGGATAGAGCTATGAAGATGGTGATGAATTTTCTGGACTCCTGATGTTTCATTTCAGCTCCACAGATGTATATTGACCGTACCCCCCGAATAAGAGGCAAGGGATATTGTTGTTTTTTTTTGGGTTCGGTTTGTTTGATTGTTAACACTTTAGCAGTAAAACTATTGGTTGAATTCATACCAAATTGGGTTTATAGATTACCAGTGACCCAGAATAGATGTGATTACATTTTGGGAAACGTAGGTAAAACTTCACAATTTTTCTGAATTTTTAAAATATTTTTTTTCCCCATTCATATTATAAAATACAAGTGGCCTCTGCGTGCGTGCATGTATGTGATTTACACAAAATCCGGAAAAAGCTGACTGCTGCAGTTTGTCATACTTATGTATTTTTGGTCAAGGAACAGACTATTAAAAACAGCAAGTTGATAGGACCAATATTTTGGGAGATATTAGTAATTACCTCCGCCAAGGAGGTTATGTTTTTGCCAGGGTTTGTTTGTCTGTTTGTTTGTTTGTTTGTTTGTTTGTTTGTCTGTCCGTTAGTGTGCAACATAACTCAAAAAGTTATGGACAGATTTGGATGAAATTTTCAGGGTTTTTTGGAAACGGGATAAGGAAGAAATGAATAAATTTTGGTGGTGATCGGGGGTGGGGGGGCCCACGGGGGGGCCCATTTCCAACAAACCCTGAAAATTTCATCAAAATCTGTCCATAACTTTTTGAGTTATGTTGCACACTAACGGACAGACAAACAGACAGACAAACAAACAAACAAACAAACAAACAAACAAACAAACAAACCCTGGCAAAAACATAACCTCCTTGGCGTGGGGGGGCCCACAGGGGGGGCCACTGATCAGCCTTGGCGGAGGTCTGCGCTCTCTGAGTGCTTCTAGTTTTGGAATGCAATAGCCTTTCAATCATGTTGCAATGACCAGAACGCTTTGGCGGTGACTGCTGGAAAAATGCAGTACAGCATGCATGAATACACAACAGGATAAAAACTACCACATCTAGAACCTGTGGATCCCCACGAGCCAACGCACTAGTTTACTTATAATGGCTGAAATTTGTCTGTGCTGTCTTTGTCTATGCTTGTTGTGTCTGCCACCACAGGTTACAAATGAAATGAAGATGACCAGACAGAATAGGAAATACACTGTGTCCATACCATGAAACCCACGTCAGAGTACATTTTAACATTTTAATGTGCATGTTCCAGACTGCTCCAACTGTGTCTTATATGAGGTTGTGCATCAAATCACAGTTACAGTGTTCACCAAATAAATCCATCAGTGCACTGACGTTTGGTCACGTCCCTGCAGCTGTTGTGGTCTTGACTGATCTGGAAATCAAATCTCAAGCCTTCTTTGCCCAAGACCAAGACACAACTTTAATAAAACAAGGATCTCAGTAAGTCCAAATGGAAAAATAGGATGTTAAAACAGTGCCAGAGGCTTACAATGATTCTGTTTTGAAGGAAGGTATCGTGCAGAAGTCATATTTACACTGGGAAAATATAACACTGGATCCAAATGTACTCAATATAAAAAACAAGAAGTACAATTATTAAAGGTTAAAGTCGTGCATGAGTCATACTGGATCCTGTTGTTTCTCATTTTAAATTATTTGGAATGCAATGGAATTCAATGCCATAACTGAGGCCAACCTTATTAAAACCAACCCTTCGTAGTCCCATTAGTGAGGATAAATTTTTTATGGAAATACAAAATAATACAGTTTTATGTGATTTGAAGTATTTATAATGTTAATTTTGCCCCATCAGTGCTCCTACCCTGGAGCCCCCCCCCCCCTTTCCATTTCTTTCTGGATCCGCCACAGTAAGTGTCAAAATTCTAGTAAAACTATCATACATCTGGGGACAAAGGCCAGTCTCCACTTTTACAACACTACTGTAAACATAAGTGTAGCTTCCACAACGCATGACCTTGACAAAGCAAGAATTATTCACATGGAAACACGTTATTACTTTACTACCTTAAAGAAGTGTTTGGAAATTGAATCTTCTCATCAGCAGGTTTTCTTTTAGCCTGTAGTATAATACTGTTAATCTGTTTATGTCTGATTCAAAATTCACAGCTTTGTACTCAAACAAAGGATTTTATACATAAAAGTAGTCGCAAGTAGCATAATATGCTATAATTTTACATAATACAGTAGCTCAAATGTTAATCAATAAGCATATAATATAATATCATTGAAATAACAGCAAATGCTTTACACTGCTACATTATGAAGTGGTATAAAGCAGGATATAATATGTCACTGACACTGCAATGTGGAAATCTTTTATCAAACAACAAACCTGACAGAGCGTTGAATGTGAAACAGGTGCAACCCGACAGAAAGCTGATAAACACACACTGCATCCTGGTAAATGTGCCATTTTTACTGTTTAACTACACTGCTGCATACAGATTTAGAGGGAAACCATTTTATTGCAGTGACTTGCAAAGACATCAGCGGCCAACACAAGGCTTCTGCCAATGCCGAGCACAGCCAAGTGTTTCTGGAAGCCTGAGCACAGACATCACTATGTTCCATCTTTATGATAAGTACAAGTCATGGTCTATCCTGGTGAGAACACTTGTTCAGATCTGCATCATTTATTTTTCTATGATTTAACCTTTAAAGACCCAAACATCCATTTTTTTAGACATGCGATTTTTAGACATGTGAACACTACAAATATTTCCATTTGATGCTTGCTTGCCAGTGACCAAAACCATAATACTGGTTGATTCACTACTCCTATCAATACATGTAAATAATTAGTGTAAAATGCAGTTTGCATCTTTTCATGGGCATCAGATATAACCCATTTGGACGTTCAGAGGCTTCATAGTGAACGTGGAAACACTGCCATTTTCTACAGCATTGATTCACCAGTAAAACCCATAGAGTTGGATCAATGACAGTGGATGGACACACTTGTTTTTCTGTTTAGTTATTGAGATCTATGTTGAAAAAGTCACATTTTCTTCAGTTTTCTCAGTTTTGATATAATAACCTTTGAATTTACTTTGAGTTTTCATGAACTTCTAAATTAAACATAGAAATGAAATATGGGAACATACATGATTTACAGTGAGAAATCCAAAATATAGAGCATAATATGTACGGTGTAAAATTGCTTAGGACAGGTTAAATACAGAGAAAAAAATCATCTGGGAACTGCCACAAAAGCACCACTGAGTCTGTGTGGTTTAAATATAAAATAGTGTCAGTACAACATCTTCTAGCCTATCTGATATGCTCATATTATCTGATTCAATGTATATCCAGAGGAATTAAACATTAACACAAGTACTTTTATTCATATATACACAGCATGAAAAAGATGAGTTTATTCCAGAGGTGTCAAACTCATTTTAGTTCAGGTTCCACATTCAGCCCAATATGATCTGAAGTGGGTCGGACCAGTAAAATAATAACGTAATAACCTATAAATAATGACAACTCCAAACTATTCACTATGTTTTAGAGTGAAAAAAATTAAATTACATTATGGAAATGTTTAAATCTACAAAGTATCCTTTAAAAAATGTGAATAACATGAACAATCATGAACAAACTGAAATTTATTAAGAAAAATAAGTGCAGTTTGTTAGGACACGACTCTTGGTGTGGACCCAAATGCAGCGAGACTCGTTAGTCAGTGGTCAAAAAGGATTTATTAAACAAAAGTTCTCAAAGTACAAAAGATTAACAAAAAGAGAAGCACAACGTGCTCAAAAAACCCCAATAACTTAAAGAGAAGTACAACGTACTCTATACAAACTAAAACCTGAGGTAGAAAAACACAAGGTTCAAGATTCAAGATTCAAGACACTTAACAGATGAAGCTCTTCTCAAGATTACAGAAAACGACGCACTGACAAGAGACAAAGGGAGCGGGGAGAATATATAAGGGAGGCAGGGATCACAAACAGGTGTGGACAATTATGAGGAGACAGCAGGTGCAGGCAATGATGGGACAGGGAAGACAAAGACAAGACTGACAGAGTGCAGACAGAACAGGAAGGAAACCACCATCACCAAAATAAAACAGGAAAAGACAAAAACCCAAAACTAAATCAACATAAACGTCGACGCATGACACAGTTATTGAAATATTATGCCTCAGTTTATCGTTTACACATGCATTTCAACTTACAGTTCACAGTGGATCTACAAATACACAAAACATTTAGTAACAGGCTGAATATTGGTACAATTACACTTCTCTTGAGACATTTCAAGCTGTTCATAATTGTTCAGGTTATTCACACTTTTTGTAAAAGGATAGTTTGTAAAAGTAAACATTTTCATGTAATTTTACTTTTTTTTTTTTACACTAAAACAAAGAGAAAAAAATTGTAGTAGTCATTATTTATAGGTGATTATGATAGTATTTACTGATCTGACCCACTTAGGATCGAATGGGACTGAATTTGGCCCCTGAACTAAAATGACTGGTATATAAGTGTAATTTCTGAGTTTCACAAATTCATCCCATTAGACCCCCTGGCAGCTGGTTTTGGCTCTCGGGCCGGATGTTTGACACCCGTGGTTTATTCTGTGCCGAGTCATTACGAAGCTATAGAGTATGGAATTAATTCTATTATTACTGATGTTTCATCCAGAGTAAATATTCTCACAGCTTCTACATATTCCATCAGGACATTTATCATCCGCCAGAATGTAAAGTGTTAGGTCTGTGCATGTGCGAGTCTGTCATTATTCTGTTTTTAGATCAGAATTAGTAAACCACTCAGTATTTTGCACTTAACGTGCAGTTGATCAGTTATGTGTTAGTGATGCCTCTTACTAGCTTGTCTGTACTTGTTATGTCTATTGTCAACAGACAAACTGACTAAACTGACACCAAGATTTTTAAAAAGTCAATACATTTTTGATTTCTATGAATGGTCTTGGTTAATTGGTTGACCTAAAATTGCCCATAAGCGTGAATGTGAGATAGATTTATTATTCGTCTCTATATGTCGGAACTGGCAACTCGTCCAGGGTGTACCCCGCCTTGGCCCATAGGTAGCTGGGATAGGCTTCAGCACCCCCAGAGACCCCAGTGAGGATAAAGGGGGTTCAGAAGATGAATGAATGAATGAATGAATGAATGGTCTTGGTCTGGGATGAGGATCACAGGTTGAACAATGTCATTTCATGTTTTTGTTAAGATCTCTACAACCACTGGACAAACATCAATGAAATATTATCCAGCCATCTTCATCTTCATGGGACTTAACATCCTCCATAAGTAAATCTGAAGTGCATCAATCTTTAGTCAAAGGAAAAGTCAGCTTTATTGTTGGTTTTGCCATGTGTACAGCACATACAGAAGACTGAAACTGCAAAACTCACAGCCCACGGTGATGCAACGAACATTAAAAAAAACAAAACAAATTAAGAAATACAATATAACTATAATCATATAATATAACCATAAACAACAAAGGGCTGAATAAATAAATAACTTAAGCCACCTAACAGAATAAATCTGAAGTGCATCTATCTCTATAAATATAAATTTGGTGTTGTTTGACTAAAATAGTTCTCATTTTCATGTAATTTAAGAATTTTACTGTGTAAATTTGTTTGTAGGGAGTTTTCATTGTTTTTCCACAAGAATGTTTTTTTGTTTTGTTTTGTTTTTTCAGTTAAAAAAATTGTTGCATAATTTTGAACCACAAGTGTTAGCATATTTATATGTGCAAAAATTTGGAAAAGTTAAAGTCAACAATAAGAACCAGCCAAGAGGCTTACGAACTAAATATGTTCAATCCTTCATCTGGGGCTAAATTACAACCATTAGATCTGGGAAATGTTCAAGCTCTACACACTGATAAGTCTTGTGATGTTTTCAAAGACCACACTGAACAAATCAAAATGTTATTTTAAATACATAAAATATGATAAAATATTTTATAGAATAGACGTATGGGATGGACAGATAATCAGTACCTGTTTTCTACCAGCAGATGGCTCTGTTGCACAACACAAACATATTCACATCATCTTTTTCTTCTGAAATCTAAATTATTTAGTGCATTTGCCTCTTTCAACCAATGATTCATTAATGTAATAGTCTGATTAATAATTACATGTGCTACCACTCAGTTATTCATACTAGTGTGAATTCTGTGCACAGTGTGTGATGCTTTAATTTTTATATCATGTAAAGACAGCTGAGTTATGGTGATTTCCTTTTTCTCCCTTTTTGATCAAAAAGGCAACTGCGCAACTTTGTTTTTGAGCTGACACAACATGACAAACGGCTGTTAAGGCGTGGAGGCGATTACCAAACCACTCATGTTAGTCCATCATCTCCATGTTCAAATAAAGAGGAAGATCTGACGCACAGTGGGACACCAACAGAAAAACAACTGTCATGTGAGCTCCACCAAGGTGGATATATCCAGTATTTGACTTCATTACAATAGTGCAGTCTGCCTTAAATGGGGGTACGTGTACCCCCAGGGGTACTTAGAAGAAGCTCAGGGGGTACTTGAAATGTTTTGGGAAAAATATATTAAATAAGTCATCATGTACTGAATACAAAATAAATAATGAGAATTAATGCTGAAATATAAAACACAACAAATACATTCATATGATCAAACTAACACCTCTGACCTTATTTCATTTCAATATTTTTTATTATTTTTCATACTGTTATTGTCAGTCATCTTGCTTAAGCTTTGGTAACATTTTAAGAACATTTCTATTTTCAATTATACAAGATGAGCTTATTTGAGTAATTAAGAAATTTTTTTTTGTTGTTGAAAGGTTCATTTATTCATCAGTAACCGTTTAATTTATTTTTCTTATCAATGAAAGAGGGGACTTTTCAGGTTATATTTTGCACAAAATTTACTCATAAAGATTTGTTATTTTTGATGTATTAAAGTTAAATATATGTTGTTTGTTTACAAAGTTTTGAAAATAACACTTTGGCATAGAAACAAATTTTGCCTAATGTTTTCAGTCAAAACTGCTGAACCAAGAGTTGGGGGTACTTATCTAAAAAAACATATTTCAGGGGATACTCAACTGAAAAAGTTTGAGAAGCACTGCACTATACTGTCGTAACACCAGTTCTACTGTTACGAGCAAACTACTGCTTTTATATATCGGTATGTAAAAGTAAATCAGTAACATACATTTATATATAGTATCAAGTGCATTATAACATGAAATCACTAGGTATAAAAGAAACATTTTGAAGTAAAACAGAGATTTTGCTTTGAGATGCTGTGTGGTCTGAGGTCTTCTTTAGTTCTTTGGTACAGTCATTAGGTCATTATAAACTATAGTGTTCCACTACTTATCCACATACCAAACTTGACTTTCCTTCAAGATTGTTTCCCACTAACCAAAGCTAAGTATATAATTACACTGCATTTACTACACTCTTGTGATTTTTAGACATGTGAACACTACAAATATTTCCATTTGATGCTTGCTTGCCAGCGACCAAAACCATAATACCTGTTGATCCTCTAATCCTATTAATACATGTAAATAATTGGTGTAAAATGGAGTTTGTCATCTTTTCGTGGTCATCAGATATGACCCATTTGGATGTTCAGAGGCTCCATAGTGAAGTGGAAATCTTCATCACTGTCATCTTCTACAACATTGATTCACCAGTAAAACCCATGGAGTTGGATCAATGACCGTGGATGGAGACACTTGGTTATCAGTTAATGATATATTTTTCAAGAAAAATTCACTTCTTCTGATTTGATCGAATAACCTTCGACTTTACGCTGAGCTTTAATGAACATCTACATGATTAGTGAATTAAATATTTAAAAAAAATACCCCATTTACACTGACAAATGCAAAATGCAGAGAATGACATTATAATTAACTAGAAGCACTTGGAGAGCGCAGACCTCCGCCAAGGCTGATCAGTGGCCCCCCCTGTGGGCCCCCCCCCACGCCAAGGAGGTTATGTTTTTGCCAGGGTTGTTTGTTTGTCTGTCTGTCTGTCTGTTTGTCTGTCCGTTAGTGTGCAACATAACTCAAAAAGTTATGGACAGATTTTGATGAAATTTTCAGGGTTTGTTGGAAATGGGCCCCCCCGTGGGCCCCCCCACCCCCGATCACCACCAAAATTTAATCATTTCTTCCTTATCCCATTTTCAACAAACCCTGAAAATTTCATCCAAATCTGTCCATAACTTTTTGAGTTATGTTGCACACTAACGGACAGACAAACAGACAAACAAACAAACAAACAAACCCTGGCAAAAACAAAACCTCCTTGGCAGAGGTAAAGATGATAAATCACTTGAGGAAGGTTAGATTTAGAGAAAAAAATCATTTGGAAGTGAACACAAAGGTAGTTCTGGGTCTTTAGGGGTTAAATGTAATCTAGTAGAATAACATAACCCTGTTGCAGTAGCAGTGTTGCATACCTTTACATGGAAGTATATGTTACTGTGCAGTAGTTAACTCTGACTAGAATAGAATAGAATAGAATAGAATAGAATAGAATAGAATAGAATAGAATAGAATAGAGGTTGGATTCTCTGCCCATATATGGCTGACAGTGTGTTCATGGACTGTTTGCATACCGTGTGTGTTTGTGGGTTTGAAAGTGATCTGTTGTCAAAAGCTGAAAAGGGGGCGTTCCCTATGTGTCAGTGATAAAACAATTAAGTTTGATTGACAATGCAGCCTGTTTAGCCAGTCGCGCGCAGTCCTTTCACACAACTTTAAACCGTAGAAACTTCAGAGCGGAGGGTCAAACACCGGCTCTTTTCTCTGACTTAATATCATAAATAGAGTTTATGTTAAGCGGAATAATCATTCTGCTTCAGTATTAACGGTTCAGGGCATGAATTCCTGCCCTGGCGACAGTTGAGTGGACTTTGTCTGTTAAACTAACTTCAGCCTCTTTGCTAGCAGCCGTGGTTAGCTGTAGCCGGCTAGGTAGTTAGCATAACTAGCTCGGCTCTGCTCGGTACGGCACGGACGCCGAACGGTGGGTAGTCTGGACTCTCTGAGCCGCAACTTAAAAGAAGACTGTCCTACACACATATAGAGGGAATTATTAAAGGCAAGTATATCCCACTTATGGACCGGAGCTTTTTCTGAGCGACTTCGTTGAAACGGTGACTGAACATGATGTTAATGTTTATTAACTTGTCGACTAATGCGACTGCACTGAGGAGGGTGTGTTATTAAATTTACCAAAGGAATGAAGCGGTCTGTAGGAATGAAATCTGGCCACGACATTCAGCCTTAAATACAAAAAGGCCCTTATTTCTAATGAAGCACTTCCTCTGTGCCTTTTTTATCATGCTGCATGTGCGATGACAGCGTTCACTGATTGTAAGTTAACATCCGTTTTCAGTGCAGGACTGAACGCTTCTGCTTCACGCCTTCATGCCTATGGGCTCATTTGGGGACGCTATCACTAATGTCATGTGGCTTAATAATGCTAATCGGCGTGTTTTCTCTTCTCAGAGCACAATGCCCAGGACAAGCCCCTCCGTCGGTAGGAACCTGACAGACATGAGCTCCGACAGATGATATGGAAGGATTCGGTCCAAATGTTGCATCGAGGCAATAATAGGCCAGGCAGGAAATTGGAGTAAAGCTGAAACAGAAGGCTTTGCTACCCATCAGCTTGGCGGCTTGTGTGAATATATGTGAATATAGAAGTGCCTATGGCGGAGTTCGGGGAGGACGGCAGCCTGCCTCCGGTGAACGCCGGGGGTTCGGCCGTGCACAGCGACGAGGCGGCGGGCAAGACGCAATGCGAAGGGTCGGTCCTTAACGGAGACTGTGGTGGCTCCGGAGCCCCGGTCACACCTGGAAGCCAAGCCGTGGTGGAGGCTGCCAACACCTCTGACATACCTCGCAGGAGCAGCATTATCAAGGTATGCATTCAAGTTACAAGCCTGTGGGTTTACCATTCATGTGGGTGAGCTAGCACGAATATTCCACACATAGGAAGTCCACATATCTCGTCAAATATCTTTTCTGTAACCTCTTATATAACGTTATCACACCTAATATTTTCAGTGGAAGCTGTTATATAGACAACTGTTCAGGACAACAAACATGCAGCACATCTTGCATCCCAATGAACCATCCGTTCTTCAGTGAATAACATTTATATTTTATATAGCATAACATAATATAAAAAGGGATGGAAATTAAAGCAATGAAAGATGACCACAAAAGGAGAATAAAATGACGATCTACAAGAAAGTACAGCAATAAAGAAGTCAAGTATCACATGTCAGGAAATAGCATTTCTCCAGCTCTTATCTACTGTAAAATAATTTGAATGTGGTGGAAGGAATGAATATAGGGTTAGATTATATTCTTAGGTTACATTCCTCTACAAATAGAAGAATATGGGTTATATTCTTCTATAAATAACATTAATATTTTATATTGCATGAATAATATGAATTGGGATGGCCACATATGGAAAGTAAAGCAATTCAAGATGTCCACATAAGGAAAATATAGTGACGATCTACAGGAAAGTACAGCGATAAAGAAGTGAAGTGTTATATATCAGGAAGTGACATTTCTGCAGCTCTTATCTACTATAAAATAATTTGAATGTAGTGGAAGGAATGGGGATCAGTAATACAGAAAATAAATCAAGTGGCGTAGAAGAAGTGTGGGTGTGAAGATGGATCTGACTTTTGTAGCTGGGGAAATAAACGAACAGCATCATATTGTAGAAGTAAAGAAAAGTCAAGGGTGAAAGGGTAAGGAGGTGCAGAAAATGAGTCAAAAATGAGCAAGTAAAAACAATTAATTACACTGTGCGTGTGTCAAAAGAATGCAACATAAAGCGATGATACTAATGATAATGTGTGCAGTGCACCAGTGGATCGAGTTCAACCAGTGGCAGGTTTTTAAAGGCAGATTTATTCATTAATTAGCAGAGATAATCTTGCCCCTTCTCCAAAAATGTTGACACTCAAGGGTGAGTCATCTCTCACTTTGTTAGAAATCAAGTAACTCTTGAACTGAACATTTAAGTCACAGTAATACATTAAATCACAGTCACTGAACATCAAATTCAAAGTAAATAATTGGTAGATGTGGGACTGAACATCAAACCTTCTGTAAAAAAAATCTAGATGGGAGCATCATTTCCTTTCTAGAGGCAAAACCTTAACTGCCAGCACCAAATTCCTTAACTGGACTCATTAGTTAGGCCTAATTGAAAGATAATGCTGTACAGTCTGATCCAATTCGTTAGATGTAGAATTGACCAAAGTACAGTACAAAAACCAACAAAATAAAACAATTAACTGATGCAGAATAACTTAATAATAACTAATCACTACAGCACATGTTGTGTATGTTGGAACAAGTGTTACAGCTTGACACACAGTAACATTGTTTCCTGAGCGATCAAGGTTAATAGGGTATACTAGGAAAATACTATCTGGAAAGATTAAAAAAAAATGTTAACTTAGAGTTTAATGTTTAGCGATCAACATTTTTGACACAGATGTTCAGTTTGACAGTGATCTGGTTTGCAACAAAGTAAATGGCCCCAGCTGGCTGGTACTGGCATCAAATCCAGGACCTTCTACCTGTAGGCAACAGTGCAATGTATGTATGTGTGTGAGTGTATATATATATATATATATATATATATATATATATATATATATATATATATATATATATATATATATATGTGTGTGTATAGATATATATGTGTGTATAGATAGATAGATAGATAGATATTTTATCATTTGAGTATTTTACAGATTTCCTCTCTGCAAACATGCTGTGTGGAAGAAGAGAAAGGTCACACTAACAAACATGGAGGGAAAGGGAAGTTCCAAATAGAAGCAGAACGTACAGTGAAACAGGATGATCTACAGTGTGCTTATTATATATTTATTTATTTATTTATTTTTTACAGGTGACCACTAGTGGATTTTTATAGACCAATGCTTTAGACTAGGAGTAAGAAAAAGCTAATATCATTTCTGCCCCTCCTCAAAACATTTTACACTGAAAATGCAGTACATCTGAAATTACAGTAGATAAATCTGAATCACAGAACATCAAACTCAAAGTAATTGATCAATAAATATGGGACTGTGCTAACCTTTGTTTAACCAGGAATGGTACACTAAGATTAAAAATCACTTTACAAGACAAGCATTTAAGCATATTATCAAATGTTCATCAAGCAGGCTTCCCAAGGGGCCTTATAAAGTCTTAAAAGTCTTCAATTTACAAATCTGCATTTACCTTAAAAAAGTCTGGAAAAGGTATTACATTTGATGTGGTAGGTCTTAAATTATGTTGCCACAAAGTTGTTCACTGTATTGCATTTAAATGGGTCTGGGAAATGCCCAAGCTGCAAAGAAAGTAACAGTATTACTCAGTTCCACCTGTTCCAGCCCGAATTATATTGAAATTAGGAACCAATTATGGCTAACTTTGTAGCCCCCGGTGAGAAATGACTTGGAATGGTGGGAATGAAGACGTTGGAGTAAATAAATACATTTTCCTAAATACTAGGAGTCATGAATTTTTGCCAGTATGGCTGTGAAATGGGCATTAAATTCTGTTTTAAGCAGTCTTAAAAATGTCTTACATATAACTTGTACAAACCTGTAGGAACCCTGATCAAGTGTCACCAGTTTACAATCAAATGAGGCCCAACATCTACAGCCTGACGTGTCTGCCTCCTCAAACTAACTGTAAGAAAAATCTATGGCTGTTGTTATTCAAGTTTAGAAACCTAATATTAAGTTAGCATCTGTCTAAGTTCTGCCATTTGTGAAATATCTTTGCTCCCAAAGATCAGAATCAATTTATCCAGGGGGAACTTTCTTATGCTGCACAAAGACAAAAACTCACTAATGAACTAATTAATGAATGAAAAATAACTCATGAATACCACAACTCATGTAAAATATTTGTAAAAAATATAAATATCTAAATGTATATTTGTTAACACAGTGTTACTGCATATGTGAAGAGTTGTTTGTAGTCAGATCCAGATCCCATTGGTTCTGTACATACATTTAATTGGTATCATTTTTATTCTGACAGCTATGTATCATATTGCATTTGGTGTACACATCTCATGGGCATGACTGCAGTATTGCTTAAAAGGTACTGGAGATGATGAGACTTCCTCACATTGCATCAGTTTATGTTGTAAGCCTTGAAGACATTTTTTTTTTGATGCTAATGTTGTTGTCGCTGTTGCTCCTATAACTGTCTTTAATGTCAGTCAGAGCAAAGCGAAAAAGTCTGAAGATAGTGAAGGAGGATTTGCACAGGTGTAGGGAACAAAGGCTTCATTTTATCTGCAAATCAGCTCCACTATCTGCCAACAGAAAATGTATAAATCCAGAAAAGAACATGAAATATCAGAGTGAAGCATCAGTTCTGTGTGTTTACTTTTAGTTTATAGAGGCCAGTAAAGCAGAAGTCGTTCTTATTGCACTGCCTTCTTTCCTTTTGAGGCTCTTATATAGTGGCCAACGTGATGTATTTGAGTGATCCAATATCACGTGCAAAAATCAATACCATTATTAGGTCTATAATTTGATCCTGCAGCGGGATATGTCTACCTTCAGTACGAGGGCTTGGTTGCTCACCTTTTCCTCTGCAGTTTTTACAGGAAACACATTCTTGGCACATTGTGGACGCTGAACTTTGACGTGCCCTCTGCCTGCAGATTGATGTGGGTAATATTGACATTTCTGCCTTGTAAAGTTCCTAGTAATCTCTCACTACACAAGGACCTGTCTCACTTAGCAGGCTGTTGGGTGCGATTTATTTCAGCAGGATATTTAATGTCGTGAGGAATAGATTCTTGAGGAAAAGAGAGGGAGCTTGGTCAGACTTATTTAAAAAAACGGAAATGTCAGTTCACGTACCTTAATGTTATTAAAAAAAAACAAAAAAAAACCACACAACAAAATGTGTCCTTAGTTGTTTTGGAATTTCAGTTCAGAGCTGGTGAAGTCTCTTGGAAGAGCCCAGTCCTGTTGAACTTTTAAAACAACTAAAGATGAACGATAATCTGGACAAATAAGAACTAACACAGACAACAAAATGTACTGCTAAAGAACAGACAGAGAAATATAGTTGGAATACCTTACTGCTACTTGATTGTGTCGTTGTTGCTCCTTTCCGGATCAGGTCTTCGGTCTTGTGCGAACCAGAGGCTTCCACATAGTGGACCTCTGACAACAAATAATTCAGAGATACTCCATGATTCTTAACTAATGTAATAAAGGTCATGTCAGATTTCACAGTGAAAGCATTGTGACAAAGTATGTAAAATAAGAACATCAGATCAGATTGAAATACTTCAGCACATAGCAACACAGGACACAGATGGATAAACATCCAGTGAATCATAGCACAGCAAATGACTTCTGATAAGTCAGAGCCAGAATGGCTGTCATGTCAAGTTAGCATTATGGGAACATGGATCGTTACAGAGGCTGTGGTTGAAGCAGGATGGAGACTTCATATTTCAGAATACAGAGGCAGTCTTTAGACCTGGATGGACAGCAACAACAATGTTGAGAAGGCAGGTTATAATTCACAAATTACTCTGCTTATTGGTAACTTTGTTTTAAACTGGAAAGTCCTTCTTAAATTAGTACCTAAGGGTGGTGGAGGGGTATGAGTGTTTGAGTGATCTCAGGAGCAATGTCTCCCAATGCAAAGTGGTCCTAGTAAACAGGTGAGACAAAGAATGATCCAGTAGGCTTAAGACCACACAGAATTCAATGAATAAGTAACTCTCACTCAGGTTAGGGACACTAGGGCCACACCATAAAACGGGCATACTGTTGGCTCTTGAAAAGGTGTTTTTAAGTTTGTTTAGGTTCCAACGGTGGAGTTTCTGTGGTATTTTTAATAACCGTAACATGGTTGTTTTTAGCAACTGAAGGGATGTGTATGAAACTCATCGATAACATTGACTAACGTTTCGTTTCTCTTTGACACTGGCTGTCTTTTGCTGGTTTTGGGTTCCACATAGAGCCCTGTGAGCTCTTTGTGATCACTTAGCCATGGTCAAAGTTGAGCCCTCCAGAGCAGATCTATGGTCCTACTGGCCAATGTCACAAGTGTCAGACTCTGTGATGGATGATACGACAATGTTCAGACATGCTATTAGTGTGTTGTGTGTCCCAGAGGCTGTGTTGATTGTCGTATTTTATGATGCACTGCATGAGATAAAACGTTGTATTTTCCTGCTCGATGCCCTTTCTTGTTCCCCATGTGAATCGAAGCTCTGTGGCAGTTGGAATGGGCCGACTGATGTTGTGTAGTCTGACCCTGGCGTAACATTTTGATTACTAAATGTAATTAAATTACACTCATTTCCTCAGTTACTGCAATGGGTTACAGTTACATTCCATATGTAGTTTAATTATGTAATGTTGTTAAATGCAACAGTATGCTACAGTATACACTACCAGTCAAAAGTTTGGACTCACCTCCTCATTTAAATGGCATGAGATGGACCACAGATGGCCAACAAGTGCTCAACATCACTGGGAACTCCTTCAAGACTATTGGAAAACATTTCAGGTGACTACCTCATGAAGCTCATCGTGAGAATGCCAAAAATGTGCAAAGCAGTAATAAAAGCAAAATGTGGCTATTTTGAAGAATCTAAAATATAAAACATGCTCTGAGTTATGTCACACTTTTTTTTATCTACATAATTCCATGTGTGTTAATTCATAGTTTGGATGCCTTCGGCAAGAATCTACAATGCAAATAGTCATGAAAATAAAGAAAAACCAGGTGAGTCCAAACTTTTGACTGGTAGTGTATTCTCACCAATACTGCTTGTTGATGCAAGAATATTCAGATGTCTAATTTCCAAACGATGCTACTAAAACACAAACAGTTAATATTTCCAGTTTCACTGAAACCATTTTTATTTTTCCATGCTCCACTGGCTGCCAATGGGACAATTATTACAGAGACAGAATCAGGGCATGTGATCTGATGATTAATATCATACAACAATTTTAACAAAATGCATATCATTTCACATTATGCTTTAATTGTTTATATTAATGTGCCACAAGCCACTTGTTAGGTAACATTTTTAATCCTTTGGAGGATGCTTTATGTTCCTCCATATGGATGCAGTCAGGACAACTGAATGAAGGTGAAATACAGAAGGAGGACACAGTGAATGTACAGAATGGCATAATTCTGTACAGGAATAGTTTGGAAATTATATTATTTGTGTAGACAGTCCAAATAAAAAATAATAATCAAATGTGATGAAGCAGATCTTATTAACACATAATACTTTGTTGACTACATATATACTGTTACTGTTACTAGAATATAAAATGACATGAACTGTGATAGAGAATTCTGGACATCACCACACAGACAGTTTACGTACTACTTTTAAGAACTGTCATAATCTAATCACACACTTTATGTCTCTTTAGCCTCATAGCATAGTTTTCATTGTCATAGTTTTGTCCAAATTGTGATATCTGTAACTTTAATCTCCTAATACTGCTGCTTGATTTTTCATCATGACCTGACCTGAAAAAATAAGACTCAATGCTGTGAGGGTATAATGATATTCAACAATATATGCAGGAAACACTGAAATATTGTGTGCTTAAAACTCCCTAAAGTTTACTTATGAGAGTGTATTAGAGAACGGTGTTGAGTAGAGACAGGACAACATATTGGCAAAGTTACTTGCTGGTCTGTGTTTACTACGGAAGTGTTGTGAGTTAGATAGTCACTGAATTTACTGTTGAATCTGTTTTAGAGTTGTATTTATGCACTACTGATGTTAATTGTGGTGGTGAGTTCAAGTGCCATCAACAACTTCCTTTCAACCTCATGCTCATTTAGAAATTTTCCAGTCTTAGCATTCACATACACATTAGACTAAGTGCTGCAACAATGAATCAATTAAATTGATCCAAATCAATTCTTAAAAGAGTTGGCAATGAATTCAGCAGTCGATTCTTTGGTCTTGAACACGTTCGTATTGAGGAATGCCCGCACGCTATGTAGTGCAACAGAGGAAAACACAGAGCAGCATGGCTGAGACTTTGGATCCTGGGCCAGATTTTTAAAACTTGGTTTACATTATGTTCGCGGTGGCTATTGCAGCCCTGGTTGGCCCAAATCTAGTGCGCTGTTTATATAACGAAACTTGAATATGGAGAAAAACATGGCCGAAATCCCACGGAGCACTACGTTTCGGGCAAAGGGGGCTGCTGTGGCCACCGGTAACATGTAAACCTAGCTTAAGATAGCCTACGTGTCGTGATTACTTTAGACCGCTAGCTAGTTAGACACTATTGTCATAATTATAACGTTTTCATCCATCTCCGTTTATCAGGCCACCAGACTAACATTACCTATCTTTGACTCGAACTAATACATGCAACGCTAGTTTGATAGCCTATAACCGGAGCTGGTTGAAGACTATAGCTTGCTAATCTCTAGCCATAACAAGTCTAGGTAGTGGGCTAGTGCTGTCTAACTATACCCGGAGCCATTGCCTGGATGTAATCATTAGTGACTTGTCTGCAGCTTATATTGCTTTGGGTTAAATACTGATCTTTGACAACTGAGTCTTTTGTGTTTATCTGATGAATTGATTAGTTGTTAAAATAATCTACAGATTAATTGGTTATTAAAATTATTGTTAGTTGCAGCCCTACATTAGACAGTAATAAATTAAATGATCTTCTACAACCGTAGCACAGTAAAAATCTACAGGGTGTCCCATAAGTCTCCATACATAGGAAAAATAAACATTTCTTGACATAAACCATTTTTATATATATAATATGCTCTATATGTCTGCCATTTTGTCGGGAACACATTTCAATGCGTGTCCTCCACTGCTGAAGAACTATAAAGAAGAAATATAAAGAAATACATGTTAGAACCATATGTATTATGTCTCCTATGTATGGAGACTTATGGGACACCCTGTATATCAGGCTCAGTATTTATTTTTAGTAAAATGGTGTGTACATTTTGATATATGTTGTATTTTCTTACAATGAAATGTAATGTTTATTCAGCAGTGATGTGTTTTGTGAATAACCAATACTTGAGCTTAATCTTGATATGTACTTAAATTTGTTTTCAACAATTGGACTGATCTGTAGTAGTCAACAGCAGGACCAGTGTTAACGTGATTTAGCAGCCGGTTTCACATCATCAGTTTCTTAGATGTTCTTCTAATATGACAGGAGGATGTGGCCAGGGCAACACCAACCGCATTCACTTCCAACAGCTGTACTAGTCATTTAGAGCAGCCTGATTTTTATGTCGTTTTTCTGCGGAAGAAGTGGTGGCAGTGTGGGTGTGTAAGGGTTTGGAGGTGGGGGTGGGGGCCCAGCACATCTAAAGACATGTTGAGATAAAAGAGAGGCTTTCTGTAACACTGCAGCGTATACCACTTCTCCAATATCTACCATATTCACAGTCATTTCTAGAAAAACCATGAAAAGATACAGTGACTGCAAAATGTTGAAACTCAAAATTGTTGTTTGCTGCCACATTGTGGAACATCTGTTGTGGAATTGTTGAGCATTCAGATTCATACTGGGGACAGTATGAAGCACAGGACTGGTGTGATAAGTATCTTTAGCTGTTTTGACATTTTTAACCTCATTACACTCTACTACTAAAGCCTACAGCCACATCCTGTTTACTACCTGACTTAAACAGCCAGATTTGAAGTCTACCACATGTGACTCAAAATATTATGGGTGGAGATGCCACTGTAAGCTTCTTTTCCACTAAACTGTCAAGGAGGTCATGTTTTCAGTTGACGTTACTTGTAAGCAGTAAAATGTATATGTTTAAAAAATATTTTGTTCTAAGAGTCCAAATAATGCCTTAATAACTTTCCTCATCTGCATCTTGAATGGTCTTCAGTAAAATCTTCTGACAGATTAAGTAAACACATACCAAAAACAAGAATCACAGACTCATTTTCTTTGTTTTGTGTGAGAATGAAATGCAAAAATGACCATTCTCCAAATCATGATTCATCTTCCATCTGTGATGGCTGTCAAAACAACTGTAGTATTCTTTTTATGCATAATATTCTGCCTTAAGTAAATTATTCACCCACCTTCTACAAAACTAAAGGTCAAAACAACTTCTTGTATTGCTATACATGTTAACTGGACATAAATCCACCTACAGACATTAGAAATATTCCAACTAATGAACTGTTTTATACATTTCTGTTCCATTCCATGGTTATTCTGTTGTTATTTTTAGTCAATAAACTGCATCTTGCCTCCATTTGACTTAAACCCACTGAGTCCATCTCCTGAAACATCTGTTGGTTGCACCTTATTCATGATCCACAAGCATTTATTATGACACATGACCCAGACCACAGTGTTTGATTCACCTTCCCTCTGGTCATAGGTTCAGACCACTGAGCAGAGGCTTTGTTCCTCTCACAGCCTTTAAATAAGTAACCCTCCTTCCAGCTACAAGAAATCCAGTCTGCGGTGTGTACAGAGTGTTAATCGATGTCTCTGCCTCTGTTGTGTGACGCTTTAATTAAGTGTTTATCTGTGTTATGTATCCATCTACTGTGGAAGCGAATTTCCTTTTTATGGGAAAAACAAGTTAGATGTAGACGAGAATAAAGTCCACAGACTGCACATTTATTTTACCACTAAAGTGGCAATCTTCTACATTTTAAACACCTTTGTTATCAACACCACCTATAGTAAGGTGAAAAGCCCAAGATTATTTATTTAATTTTGTGTTTGTGCTTTGTTGGATACTGCACTGATAAAATAGTCATTTAGTTTTCACTGGTTATTGACGAGTGATTGTACTCAAAATAAATAAAAGTATAAATTATTGTATTTACATCTGTTAATATAGTCATGTATGTTGCATATGACTGTGATTATTTTGCCATTCTAACAATGTTTATATTCTTTGTGATATATTACATGACATATGCTGTATATTATTGTGGCTACTCCTGATGTTGTGATCCTGCTGGGAGGTGGTCATCTGTTGGTGTCATTGAATCACATGTTATAATGAAAGGTGTTTGTGTTTTACACAGTAGAGGAGACATTAGCCGCACTTCTCTAACTTTGACCCTTGTGGAAAAACTCCAAAACCCTTTTTCTTGCTTGCTTGCTTGAGGTTGTTTTTGTCTTTTTTACAGCAGGAATAAATAATCAGTTCTGACATGGCAAACATTTAGCTGGAGTGATTATCTAATTGATTGGCAGTTTGTGTTGTCTGTAATTTGGCTGACATTTTCTGGAGAAGGAGCTGTTGAGGTGAGGTGTCAGTCACCATGTAGATTTTTGCTTTGAATTCAATCCATGTCACACCTCCTAGGAAAAACAAAAAAAACATGTTTACCCTAGTTTTATTCTGAAAACTTGGATTATTCATGATGACTTTACATAATTGTTATTTGACTACAATAATTCTGGATCAGCCAATGTTTTACAGTGATCCAAACGTTTTTATACTCTTAACGCTACATTCTCTGCTTCAGCTAAGCGTCTGTAAATGAGGCTTAGTTAACCTTGGTGTTCAGAAGTTGGAGCAGCAGCTCATCTATTGTCATTTCATCAATCATCACTTCTTCAGCAGGGCTAAGACATGTTCCATATACTCTGCAGGTTCAAGAAAACTAACCAAACTGTGTTAGTGTGGATAGATGGCAAACGATCACCTGCAGTCAGTGGATGGTTTAGCAACATTAATGCTACAGTAACCCATATTGCAATGCACTCTAAAATACAGCAATGACAATGGTATTCGGGCAATTTAGAATGAATAGTAGCTGAGCAGAATATTTTCTACAGCAGAGTTATTCACTCATTTAATGACACGGTCTATATAGTCCCTCTGGAAAGCAGTTTATATAGCAAATTAGAATTGATTGTGAGTTAAGATTGTGAGATTGTCCAAACCTAGCACTTACTGTGGGCTTTCTGATTAGTCTCTAATTCTTCATATCCTTAAAATAAATATGAAATATACAGTATCTAGAAAAAGGTGCAACTGCTGCATAACCATAACATAGTATATATTTGGGACACATAGATATGCATGTGGCAATATTAGTTTAGTTTAGGTATTTACCAGAATCCCATTTGAATGTCTGTACTTCAGCAGTGTATCAGAGCCATGTTGACTGTGGGAGGCAGGCGGCAGGAGAAATAATGAGCCCATGGCTTCATCTTTCCACCTCATGTCTCACCTCACATCCTTTCTAACAAAGAGGATCTTTTCTACAGTTTGGTAAATAGCACTTTGTCACTGCTCTGTTAGAAAACAAACTGAGATTGTGATATCACCCTGTTACAAGGGAACAGTATGGTTTTAATTATGGTGGACCAGCAGTGCTGTGAGTCCAAGGCTCCAACAAGTATTTTCTATGGGAGCAGTCAGATGGTTCATAATATTCCGTCAGCCTGCATCACACAATCCACTACATCATCGTCAGGTTACTGTACTTTGACAAGTTGTCCCTCTAAACCCACATTTCATACATTCAACTTTGCAGTTTTTTAAACATAGTATCTAAAAAAAAGTATTAAAGTGAAAGATTAAAGAAGGGCGAAGCAAGTCATACAGATTGGTGGAAACACTGAGGATGATACAAACTGTTCTGGTAAATGAGACTTGAATTTACTCTTCCATCTGTTTTACACTTGTTCTGCATTTGTATTTATAAACTATTGATGTTAGTTTTACTTTTAACACTGAACTCAAAGTACCATTAATAATGTCTATCCTTGGTGTGCATTTAGAAGACTGTCCTTTATAAATCACATATCTGACTTTGGAACACTCACATTAGACAGTAATGGTTGGAGATGGGATTTATTTACAACCTTGATGTAATGAAAGTCAGAATAATATGTCACATTTACTCTGAATCAGTTGGTGTGTGAATAGCAATTCGTGATAAATATAGAAACCATGCGATGGCCAATAATCTATCAAATGGCATATTATCATCATTAAATTAATCAGATTATCACACACCACTGTTGTTACTCATATTGTCTGAGTCTAATAGACTTCTCGTGCAGTATCCTGCTGTTGTCGGACTGGAGGCTGGATTTGATTCAGGCACCCAATCAGTTACCTGAATAAATGTTTATCCATTCATCAGCTCAGATGTCGCTACTTTACAGAGTCGCTTGTTACCTCCGCCAAGGAGGTTATGTTTTTGCCAGGGTTTGTTTGTCTGTCTGTCTGTTTGTTTGTCTGTCTGTTAGTGTGCAACATAACTCAAAAAGTTATGGACAGATTTTGATGAAATTTTCAGGGTTTGTTGGAAATGGGATAAGGAAGAAATGATTAAATTTTGGTGGTGATCGGGGGTGGGGGGGGCCCACGGTGGGGGTGGGGGGGCACTAATCAGCCTTGGCGGAGGTCTGCGCTCTCCGAGTGCCTCTAGTGTTATATAAAACATATCTGAAATGACTTATAATTCTACTAAATGAGGGAGGTGCTTTTACAGCCCCAGTTTTGCATTAATGCTTTCCTAAGGCAGTGATATACAGGCAGGAGAATGCATATTGAAACTATTATCAGGGAACTTCACTTTCTGAAATGGTAATATCAGAGATGAGTACAAAACAATCATTTAATTTAGTGAATTCATATACACTAAGATATTACTTCACTATTACATGCCTGTGTTTGATGTCACTGGCCTACAATTTTTAAGAGATCTGCTTCAGTGATTAAATGTGCTAAATGTTACATATTTTACAAAGATTAATTGGAAAACCAATGACAAAAGTGCTGGTTTGCTGATGCTTTCAAGGTATATGATAAAGTGTTATGCCACATTTATATTGGTTTATATACAATTATACAATAGATTCATAAATTTTCCACTCAATATAACCTCTACAGTGAATGTATTGTAATGTGCAGACAGTGTTTTGAAGTAGATCTGGTAGCTCTGAGACAAATATTCCTTTGGAGTTAAACCCATTCTCTCATTAATTCTTGAATTTCACATTTTGACTCAAGACTGTATCTTGGAAACTTTAGCCAACCAGCATTTTTGACTGGATTTTTCTTTGTCAATGACTCACACTTAGTAAAATTCACTACTTTTAGTCTGGCAGTATTTTATTTGTAGACCAGTGTATTCTCGTATCATCTGAAAATTCTTGACAAAGCTCCTGATTTTTCATCCTCTAATTAAGGTCTTTAGTATTCCTGTTGCCTCAGAACTGTCTTGTGGCTGTTCAACCTTGAGCAGCTCCTTGGATGAATCAGCCAAGATGATTTTTCAGTCATACCCATTTTGGCTGTGGAAATTTTATGAGATTGGCAGCTAATGGACTGCATTAATTTGCCTGTAGTCTCGGCAGTGCTTGCAGCCTGCCAATAGACCCAAACCATCTCATCACCAGTGTCTCATCAGAAACCCAGTTGTGCTGGTGCTGTTTACTCTTTTCTTCTGTTGATCTGAACTGTGCCATGGTAACTTGGCCTCATAGTTCCCTGGGTGAGGTCTAACGTAAATGTTTTTAAAAATTTAATTAAAAAAAATTGTTTTCAGTAATTTGACACACAGCAAGAAGGTCCTGGCTTAGAACTCAGCATAGTCTGGTGTGGGCTTCTCAGTGGAGTTTCCTCCCACTTACCAC
Source organism: Sphaeramia orbicularis (assembly GCF_902148855.1). Lineage (NCBI taxonomy): Eukaryota > Metazoa > Chordata > Actinopteri > Kurtiformes > Apogonidae > Sphaeramia > Sphaeramia orbicularis. The sequence goes on from NC_043972.1 coordinate 48,848,747, forward strand.
AGACATGCACTTTAATGTGAACAGGTTGCTCTGAATTATCTGTAGTTGGGAATATGAGAGGGAATTATTTTCCCTAAATGTCAACCGTGGGATTAACTGTCCAGGTGTTAGCCATCTTTATCCAGTGAGAGCTAGGATATCACCTGTAGAGCTGCAGCTATTGATTATTTTTTTGTCATCGATTTTATAATCGACTTTCTTCGATTCGTTTCCACTAAGCAATTATGTGAATAGACTGAAAAAAAAAACGTGAAAATGTGAAACAGACATGTCTGAAAATGACAAACAACTTGTCCTTTATTCCAGAACCAGCTGAAACAACAACCACAAAAAGAATAAAAATAGAAAGATATATAAACAATGTTTATATAGAAATAAGAACAATAATAACCGTATGAATGTATATAGAAAAATATACAATAAATATTTATACAGTAAACAACAAACAAGTCCAATGACATCTACAAACAATATGTGCACTGCAGTCTTCAACACATTTGGATCCAACTTACTGACAATTTAAGATTGAACTCATGCTGCATTTCCACTATGTGTTACTAGCTCGACTCGACTCAGCCTTTTTGTATTTACTTTACATAAAAGAACCTGGACTCTGGTACCCAGTACTAGTTTTTTAGTATCTGCTCTGCCGAGGTTCCAAAACGGGGGAAGAGATACTAAAACGTGATGTGTAAACAGTGCAGACCACTGATTGGTCAGAGAGTGGTCTCTGCATCATTGTGCGACCCGCCATTTTAAAAAAAACAGATTCGGAAGTTTACAGTAAATATACCGGTAGGTTAATCCACATGATGACAGCCTGCAAAACTACACCGTGGTTGGTCAAGGAGGTTCAGACATTTCTATCCTTCAGCATGAGCTTGACGGGCCAACACACAATGAGCGAGTTTATCAGCAACTCTCTGAGCAGACATCACGGAAGTTACATGTCATGTTGCTGTGACATCCATGTACTCTTAAGTTGGTAGTATCCTGTAATGGAAACAGTCTCCTGGAATAGTATCTGATACCCGAGTCGAGTCGAGTTGAGCTGGTTCCACATAGTGGAAACGCGACATAACATACAACTGATAAAACGAAGCCAAATATTTTTCAATATTTGTGTAAAACCTTAAAAGGAGTTTTTCTGTTGTTTAAAGGGTTTAAAGGAGTAAGTGATGTTTCCAATGAAGAAAAGTCAACATATAGACATTTCCTGCTTTATTGTCCTCATCTGTTCTGAGCTATGCTCCATGTTGTTTGAGTTGATCCTGGCGTCATGTGCATCACAATAAGCATCTGTGTGAAACACAACAGTGGAACCAATGTTAAGTTGTAGTGAAATAGAGAAAACGATGCATTGAGTCAGGAAAATTGTAATCGAATAATGTTTTTAATCGATTCAAGTCAATAAATCATTTCAGATCTAATCAACAGTTCATAGCTGGATAAAGACAACATATTTTGTGTGATGACAAACAGATGTAGCATCTCTAAAGACTGCAAGTCAAAAATAAAACATCTCAAAGTCAGATTAAGAACTGAAAGAATATGTACGAAATATAATAAATGAAAGGAAGTCATCTTAAATTTAGGGTGCTTTGTTTTGCTAAATCCCATTTGTCCATCTGCGTTATAAAATGAAGACACTCTCCATCTGACAAGTGTCTCAGCAGTGTTTCAGAATTAATGTCTATATTTTCTAATGTGTGAATACTAACATACATGTTACATTCACACACCATTACATTCATGTGTGTGCTGATAAAAAACAGGAAATAACAATTGTCACAATGTGTACCCACAAAATCTAGCAGAGACAACAAGGATAGTATCAGATATTGTGGTTCAATGTCCTATCAGCTGGTCATCCACATTTGTTTCTAATTTTCTTTCACATATGGCAGACATCATGGATCAGGGAATAATATGTTATGACTGATAAATTATTTTGAATGATAATTTAAAATGAATAAATAAATTGTGCATCCTCCGTAACACAGAAAGAGTTATTTTTTGGCCATATCAACCCACACTGAGACAATCTAAATTTCTTCCATCAGAGATTTGCTGTATCACTTACATGGTGGTTGAAATGGATCTTGGCTCCCTGTATCTGTAGCTCATCACAGGGATCAGGAAATGATGTGCTCACTGTGAAATGAGAAATACTCTCGGTGATGATTCAAAATGTCATCGTGCTCCACTCACTCGCTGACATTTTCTCAGAATCCCTTTAAATATTTTATTCATGTTAGCCATTAAACTGTTAAAATGAACCAGTAGTAGGAGGTTATATGGTTACGCTTATGGTTAAAGCACAGCACAAATCAACAAGTTCCATATGGTAGTCTCTAGAAGACAGAGATAACTCATAATTTACACCACAGTCTGTTTTATTTTACTGCAGCCTATTAGACACCTTGAATGACAACGTTGTTCTTTAATGAGCTATGGACTAATGAATTGTTCCTCCCATTCAGTTTCCAGCTTTAAGAGGACCTCAATAAGAGCTTTTTCTCCTTGATAGAACCTTGATAGAATGGCAGCTGAGATGTTCAGTATATGCGGGTAGAGTACACGTGTGCAAACAATGAGATCCTATTCACTGACCCGACTGGCTTCATAATGGTACGAAAAATAACCTCCATCTTTGTTGCTATAGAGTCTGCCCTTAGGCAGTGTCAGCAATTTAATAGTATGCCCAGTGTGTGTAAAGGAACACATTAATATTACTAAATTAACAAATGAAATGGGTCTGTTGACTTACTCAATCAATATTTGGAAATATGAGAGGCTTTTTTCTGAGGCCTAGAGCCAAAGAACAAAGCCATGGTGATGTAACAGTTGGACTGAACCACAGACACACTTAGGGGGAAAGTGGTAGAATAGGTAATTTGTACTCAGGGCAATATTTTCTGCATTATGGTAGATTGTCTTTGGCTCTTTCTCAGTACATTTTGAGGAGACATTCAGATGCTTCATTATTTACAATGAGGACATTTTTGTAGTTAGATAAATTCATGACAATATGGACAATGTATTACCTATTCCTTGGACTTTCTGCTGCTGCATATTATTCTAAAGTGCATGTACACTTATCTAAACAGGCATGTTTTCCTACAGTGAATCTGGTCCTTAAAGGTTAGGACTAATTGTTCCACTTAACAGCTAAGATGGAGGCCAAGCTGCCAGAACGCATTATTCAACCAGTCAGCCAGAGGCCCTTTACAAATGGACTCATATATTTGCCTGAATATTCGTTACAGATGAACTTAACACATATACTATGATGATAAATGGATGCAACCTCTCTGAACACTCAAAGTCAGTTTAAGAATTTCAACAAGTATACAAATGTAATAAGTTCTTTAGCAGTGTTTCAGATCCCATGCACTCAGTCCGTGCTGACCTTCCTGAAATTCGAATTACATGAGCATTCATGTACACTGGGCATGTGCGTGCTGATGTAAACAGGAAGCAAAAATTGTCTCAAATTGCTTAACAGCTGCTAGTAGAGACAACACCATCAGAAACTTGAGCGATTCAGTATCCTTGTAGAATCAGTTGGAAGTCAAGGCAGATGTCACATGTAGTGACCGACAACCATGTCAAAAACCTGTAAATGATCTGTTCAAATTACAAAAAAAACCCTGCTGATGTAAATGCAGCAAAAGCTGGACTCAGCATCAGTGACCATTGGTGTTGATCCGTTTCCACTGTTACCTTTTATTCATAGTCTCAATGTTCCAGAAATGGGTATTCACATTATTTTTCTGTTGAGGAAATGATAGCGCTTTGAAAGTTGACCCAGGAGTAGCTGAATTCTTCACACTTTATTTGACCAGAGACTCATATCTTATGGAAGAGAAAAGCAGCAGCTGGGTCCTTATTAGGTTGAAGCTCCTGTGGGATTTGACAGCAGCATAGAACAACACGACTCCATATGCTTATTTGAATAAAATAATATTCTCTTTAGTGGAAAATTCTGTTAATGTGTAAATGTTTTGATGCATACAGAATGTATTGGATATGTTTTTTCACCTTCAAACGTCAATGTATTTTTATTTAATCATAATTTAACCTTTTTTTTTTTATAGTGTTTTGTGATGTAGCTTGTGAAGAGAGGGGATCGACATGCACATCCAAAAAATGAGAGGTGTACAGGATCCCAAAAATGATGAAAAAATAAAAGAAGGTCCGCACAACCTGTGAGCTCCCAGAAAATTTATTGGACAAAGTGGTGACGTTTCGGTAACCCTTGGCCCAAAACGTCACCACTTTGTCTAATAAATTTTCTGGGAGCTCACAGGTTGTGCAGACCTTCTTTTATTTTTTGTATTTTTTGCGATGGTAGCTCTCACTGCAAGTTTGTATTTTTGACAGTCGTGCAAAGTATTGGTCTTAGCAGTGCACAAGTTTTGGTTGATCAATTTGTGCTTTCTTGTATATTACATCACACATTTACATTTACACGGTCTTGTATGTAAATAACAAAATATTTTCTGTTCAAATAATAAGACCCTAAAGTTTGCTATTTTAATTTGTCAAATAGTGCAGTAGAGCAACATAAACCATATTAACAAATGTCAAATGGTTTGAGTAACTTCATTTTCACGTTTGCACTTTATGCACTTACTTATACTACATATAATGTGAAAAGACCAGAATAGGGGTGAAAAAGAGGTAAAGAAAACAGTGTTCTTATTTATTGTGTTTGGCTAAGCTTGGTGACGTTAATGACTTTCCATCAGTGTGGGGTATGTGCTGGGTATCATGCAAGACCAATTCATTTTTATTTATGCGTCACAATAAATGAGCAGCATGTGCCTCATTGAGTTACAGCCATAGAATCTAAAAAAATCATTATTTTAACTATGACTGCTTGTATTACTGATATTAAGCTAGCAAATATGAGTTCATTGACCACAATTCTTTACAGTATGTCAGTTCTAAAAGTGTTTTGTTTGTTCTGTTACTGTAGTCAAGTTAAGGTGTTGGACTTTAAGTTCAGATCATATTCAGCACCAGTTGTCTGACAAGTCCTAGTTAATATTCCAGTTAATTACGGACTTGGGAGAAACTTCTGTACATTTTGTCAAATTTTTCTATATTCTGGGTTATTGTCTTTACTGTTCATTTCACACTTGTTAAGATACTTTGTGGTGGCAGAAATGTTAAGATTACAAGCTAAATCTACTTTGGTGACCTACCCAAGTCAAGTACATCTGTAGGAAGTTACACCTAATGTACATGTATGAAGGAGAAGAGCGAGGCACTGAACCAGAAGCATGTGAATAAGAAGTGTATTTATGTTTTCATTTAGGCTTTCTAACCGAAAACTGCACAGCAGACTGGTAATGATTGATACCAATAGTTCAAAGAAGCTATGGCATTATGGGAGTTGTAGTTGAGACCCAAAGAGGGGAAAATGTTATGGAAGTTGTGATATTATGATATTTTTGTGAGTTCTATCTAGCTGTTTTGTACACCTCAATGGAATAAATTTGGTAATCTCCAAAAAGTGTGACGCGGTAATTATATATTATTTGTAACATTTTTATTGCGTAAAAGTATTTTGTGACATTGTTCAGCTTGAGCTTGTTGTCAGGGTTGTAGGTAAAACTCTGGAGCACAGACTAATGGGTCCCCTGTGATGTCCTTAGTTGTACAGATAGTTCAACTGTTCACTGAGCCGAGGAAAAAAAAAGAGGATTCAGTCCACGGGGGATTGGAATTCCAGTGGGATATGTGAGCAGTGGATATAAACAGTCTTACTTGCTCACTACCTCCGTCTTGATGTCTTCGTGTTTTATTCAGTGTTTGGTTTTTTGACTGTCCGTTTCTTTTGAGCATCTCTCTCCAACTCAGTACACAAATACACAACAGAAATATTGATGATTTACTGTAAGCGAAGGCTTGAAGTGATTTCCCTGTTGAGTGAGCCACATGGGAATTGTCTAGTTTCCACTTGTATTATATAACAACATAAAAACATCTGATATCCTTTGCTTCAATGAACTATCCATGAAATTAAACCAAGGTCTTTTTTTATACATAAATATAAAAAGTACAAAGTCGGTGAAACTTAGGAATGGATAAAACTGTATAATGTACAGAAGTACAAAGCATTCTAAGCATGACATGTGTGCATTTAAAGCATTAATGAGTTATCTTTTTTAATTTAGTGGCGATACTTAAAAAATCATAGTTACACAAGAGGGAATTTGACAGTTCTTATCTAGACTGGTGACTCAACAAGTGCAGCAACATATGCAGCAATTCCTAGCTTATGAAATGTGCTCTCGCTTCTTGCACCATGTCATTTTAAGATGCCGATCCATGAAATGGTGGATATTGAAAGTGAGCATTTAATTAGACTTATAGACTAAGGCCGCTCAATAATGTCAGCAACTGTTCTGCTGCTTGAAAACTAAGTGGGAACCTCAAGGATTTTTATGTTCAATCTGAGATTTAGCGAATATGTTTAGGATAATAAGAAATGTTAGTGTGTTAGTTTTAAAGTATGGCCTATTTAAGAGCAGTCTGGTGATTAAACAATCGTCATAGAAAATAGTAATTATTTGTTGTGTAATTCATTCATTGTTTCATTTTGGAATACCACTGGAAGAAACTGAGGAAACAGTTAGCACAATTCTCTCATTTCATATCTCAGTAGTTTACATTAAAGTCTTTAGGGACAGAATGGCTGAATGGATAATCAGTTTATGGAATAAGTACCTGTTGGAGAAAAACAGAGGTTCAAAGGGGAAGAAAAAGGGTAAAAGTAGTGGAAAATGGTAAACTATTCTTTTGCAAACATAACATTAATCCTACTATTTTGGTACAGTCCTAGAACAGAAAATGTTTTAGATCCTTTAGAAAATTTTGTGAATGAGCTCAATAATTATGGAATAATCGGAAGGTTTGCAGCTCTTTCAACATGCTTCTTATTAGCACTAAGTTGCTAACAATTACCTACCAGTATACATACTTTTTACAGTGGTGATTTGGATATTGTAAGATTTGTGTTAGGGTACAGGAGAAACAAATATTTGAATACAATGCAGAATACCTGGAAACACTGTGTCTGATTTATGTATTTATGGTGACTAAATTTGTGTTTACCTTTGTATAAATCAAGACATTTCAATCATGTGGACGTAAAATAAAGAAATGTACTAGAACGCAGGAAATGATGTGATTGAAGATAGGACCTGCGATAGGACCTACAAACCCACTGCTAAATGTGTCCCCCAGATGTTTATATGAAACCTACATTCAAGCCTTTGAGTCAGCAAAACAAATTACACAAACTCCTGGAGGTTAAAATGACACAACCCAGCACTCTGGTGGTGACAAACTCAATAGAGTCAATGTAAATGAACCGAAATAATCTTAAGAGTTTACTCACTGTAGAAGAATTGTCACCACACATGCCTGCTTTTGTGTTCGCTGCATGGAAACTCAATGTCGAGAAACAAATTTGAAGACAGGCTGGTTTATATTTAGTAATAGAAAATAAAAATAAATTCTTATTCCTCTATGCAGATGTAATCCTGTGAAAATTCACTGCATTTATTCTAGAATCATTAATTCTTTTCAAAGAGAGCTGGTTGAGTCATCTGGAGAAAATCTTTTTAAATCAAAAAATGTTGGTTGCAGGGAAAAACAGTATTGCCATGTCAGTTTCCTTCCAACATTGTGCAGCCTTTGTAGATGTCTATTAATGTTAGACAAGCTGTCAGTCCTAGTTCATCACCACTTGAGTTTTACCAGAAAGATCAAGATTTTAATTGAGTTTGTGTTTTGACAGTACATGGGTATCTCAAAGCTTTCAGATGATGTGGTTTGGCTTTGAACAGTTAAAAAAAGACTGCACTGTACAGGTAACAGAATTGTATTGAACATTAAGACAAAAAAGATGAACTGTCACTGGTGATGTTTATCTTACAGAATGCCTTATAAACCAAATGTACAGGGAAGCAAACAGATTCACCTTCACTGTTTAAGTGCCGCTAAGGACTCCTACTGTTAAAAACAGCCCTGTGTGATGTGACTTCCACCAGAGGCAGAAAAGGATTGTTACATAATACCATAAGAAACAGCCCCCTCAGGAAATAATAACAAAAGCTAAGCCAAAGAGCGGAGTGTGAATTATTGTTTTGTGGGTTCAGTGAAGGTAGCTGAGGGAAATCCTGAGGAGATGGCCTGGTGTGGCAGCCCAGGCAAATACCGCAGGAAGCACACGCATATGTCTAGCAAGCTGTGACCGAAACTCAAGGTTAACATGGAGACGGCTTTAATTCCACAACAATCCACATTCTTTTCCAGATCACAAGGATTATCTGCAGTCAAGCATTTAGGTTTTAAGCTCCCCTTTAATGTAATGAACTCTCTTTAAGCAACAGACTGTTAAGGAATTTCATTTTTTTGTTGCTTATACTTCCTTTGAAATGAAATTCCATCAAGCTGTGTATATTTGTGTTAAGTCCCATAAAAATATGGTTGCAACTTAAACAGGAGAAAAAAAATGCTACATTTTGAATAATAAGTGGTAAGTCAGGTGCTCTAATGAATTTGGTCCAGAGACAAATTAACAGTGGATGGATAAATTTCAGTGAACATTCTGAATTTTGTGTCTACCAGTTCCTCATTTTCTGCTGACATTCATGGCTTACAGTTTAAATTTCTCCTCTGTGCAAGTTTAAGTGGCTTATATCACTATTTAAGTGATATCTTGTACCTTAGCTGCAGATATTGACATATATTTTTTGTGATACTTTCATGAAAGAACCATTTTTTATTAGTGTTGCATCTTATATTATGGGAGATATCCATAGGAAAGGTTGTGAAAGTTCTGAGCATTTTATTAAATGCTAAAGGACAAGATGAAATGTTACTCTTGAATATAAGTCTAACCAATTCTCAATTATGGCATGAGATGCATGCAGCATTCCTTTTGCATCAAGTGGTTTCATAAACCTGTCTGGGATTATTAGACTTTTTATATATAAAATGATGCCATTTTGCAGAAAGAACATTTACTGTAGAAAGTTAAAGAAATGTGGCAGCTGTAGATGACTGTGTGGATGAAAACTCTCCTTAAGGCAGGGGTCACCAACCCTGGTCCTCGAGATCTACTATCCTGCATGTTTTAGATGTATCCCTCTTCCAACACACCTGATTCAAATGACCAGCCTATCATCAAGCTCTGCAGAAGCCAGATAACGACCGTCAGGTGGACTGGAAGAGGGAAACATCTAAAACATGCAGGATAGTAGATCTTGAGGACCAGGGTTGGTGACCCCTGCCTTAGGGAGATTCCCTGTTGTGTTTGTAATATACAGTGACAGGTACCTTAAGTCAAGCAACAAAGTCACTGCCGTTATTGTGTTTGGAAGACGATGACTGAAACAAAAGACGACAGGGAAATGAGGACAAAATTTGTGAGCAGTAGATCAGAAGAGGCAGCTCTGTGGGGTCCTGACATGGCAAATTAAAAAAAAAAAAAATCCTATTTGAAGTCATATATTGTTTCAGTCTTACTTTCTCAACTTCTGTGACTTAAGGTTTTACTCATAATACCCTAAAAACCCAAAATAAGACTGATGCTCATTAAAAACTCAACTAAGTGTCCTAAACCTAAAACTTAAAACTGTTAAGGCCCTAAAAATAAATCTAAAACTAAACTAATAAGCTTGATAAGGGACACTACACATTGTGTCTTATCCTAAATCTTTGAAAAGACCATATCATAAGGTTTTAATGAATTGTTCATTCATTTATTTTCTTCCTCCAGAGGGTTCTGGACCCAATCCCGGCTACCATCACGTGAGGGCAGGGTATACCCTCGACATGCTAGTTGTTTACATGTGATATTTATGTAAATCTATATATTTTACTGTCTATGGTAAGGTAAACTTTCTTTTTTTGTTTATTTGCAGGATGGCTCAAGACAACGCAAAGAAAGAAAGAAGACTGTGTCATTCAGCAGTATGCCCACGGAGAAGAAAATCAGCAGTGCAAGTGACTGTATAAGTGCAATGGTGGAAGGAACTGAACTCAAGAAAGTGCGGTCCAATTCACGTATTTACCATCGCTACTTCCTCCTCGATGCTGACATGCAGTCAGTGAGATGGGAGCCTTCAAAGAAGGAGTCAGAGAAAGCAAAAATAGATGTGAAATCGATTAAGGAGGTTAGGACAGGGAAAAATACAGACACTTTTAGAACTAATGGAACCTATGATCAGATATCAGAAGACTGTGCTTTCTCAATAATCTTTGGGGAGAACTATGAGTCCCTGGACTTGGTTGCAAACACTGCAGATGTAGCTAACATCTGGGTTACAGGGCTGAGATACCTGATATCCTATGGAAAACACACTTTGAATATGATAGAGACCAGCCAAAACCACATGCGTTCATGTTGGCTTGGTGAAATTTTTGATGAGGCTGATGTTAACAACAGCAAACAAATCTCAATATGTGCTGCTGTGCTGCTGGTTAAAAACTTAAATCCAGGACTTAAAAATGTTAAAATAGAGCTCAAGTTCAAGGAGCTCCACAAAGCTAAAGACAGAGTTGGTTCTGATGTGACAAGAGCAGAATTCATCGAGGTCTTTCATGATTTGTGTACAAGACCAGAGATTTATTTTCTCTTTGTTCAATTTTCTAGCAACAAAGAATATCTGGATACAAAGGACCTCATGATATTTCTTGAGGCAGAGCAGGGTATGGCACAGGTCAGTGAGGACACCAGCATAGAGGTCATTCAGAAACATGAACCCTCTAAAGAAGGCCAGCTCAAGGGTTGGCTTTCTCTTGATGGATTCACCAACTATCTCATGTCTCCAGAGTGCCATATATTTGATCCTGAACACAAAACAGTATGCCAAGACATGAACCAGCCGCTGTCCCACTATTACATCAATGCCTCCCACAACACATACCTGATAGAAGACCAGTTTAGAGGCCCCTCTGATGTGACAGGATATATCCGTGCCCTCAAGATGGGCTGTCGCAGCGTGGAGCTGGATGTGTGGGATGGGCCTGATAACGAGCCAGTTATTTACACTGGTCATACAATGACCTCACAGATTGTCTTTCGCAGTGTTATTGACGTCATCAACAAGTATGCCTTCGTTGCATCTGAGTATCCTCTTATTCTGTGTTTAGAGAACCACTGTTCCTTAAAGCAGCAGAGAGTCATGTTCCAGCATCTCAAGAAGATCCTTGGAGACAAGATTTACATAGATCCCCCAAAAGCTGATGACTGCTACCTCCCCTCACCTTCTGAACTGAAAGGAAAGATCTTGTTGAAAGGTAAAAAACTGAGCATGAACTGCACCGCATCAGAAGGGGAAGTAACAGATGAGGATGAAGGGGCAGAGATGTCTCAAAGGATGAGCATCGAGTCTACAGAGCAACAGACATTTGCACCCAAGAAATTTCAACTTTCAAAGGATCTGTCAGACCTAGTAACTTTGTGTAAGTCCGTGGAGTTCAAAGACTTCCCAACATCTTTTCAAAGCCAGAAACACTGGGAACTATGCTCTTTCAATGAGGTGTTTGCCAGTCGCTTTGCCAATGACTTCCCAGGCGACTTTGTGAACTACAACAAGAAGTTCTTGGCCAGAGTATACCCCAGCCCCATGCGGATTGACTCCAGCAATATGAATCCCCAAGACTTCTGGAAGTGCGGTTGCCAGATTGTGGCAATGAACTACCAGACTCCAGGCCTGATGATGGATTTAAACATTGGCTGGTTCCGTCAGAATGGGAACTGTGGCTATGTGCTACGTCCAGCTATTATGAGGGAGCAGGTTTCTTATTTTAGTGCCAACACTAAAGATTCAGTGCCTGGTGTGTCCCCACAGCTTTTACACATTAAGATCATCAGTGGACAAAATTTCCCCAAACCCAAAGGCTCAGGTGCCAAAGGTGATGTAGTAGACCCCTACGTCTATGTGGAAATCCACGGCATTCCTGCTGACTGCGCTGAACAAAGGACTAAAACTGTCAACCAGAACGGGGACAACCCTCTGTTTGATGAGAGCTTTGAGTTCCAAATAAACCTCCCTGAGCTTGCGATGGTGCGTTTTGTGGTGCTAGATGATGACTATATTGGCGATGAATTTATCGGCCAGTACACCATCCCCTTTGAGTGTCTCCAGCCTGGTTTCCGTCATATACCACTCCAGTCTCTCACAGGGGAGGTTTTGCCACATACATTGTTGTTCGTTCATGTGGCCATAACCAATCGAAGGGGAGGTGGCAAGCCACACAAAAGGGGTCTTTCTGTTCGGAAGGGCAAGAAGTGCAGAGAGTATGCCAGCATGAGAGTACTGCTGATCAAGGCTATAGACGATGTTTTCAAAACAGCCATGCAGCCACTGAGAGAGGCAACAGACCTCCGGGAAAACATGCAGGTAAGATGTATCCTTGAATAGAAATGATTGGTTGCTAAGAGTTGACGGAAGTAATTTTCCTGAAAGTCAAGTAGGATAATAATCACATATACAGTAGAGTAAGTAATGTTGCACATTTTAAAAAGTATTCACCCTTATGGGAATGGATGGACAAAATCACTAAAACCTAGTAAACCTTATGTGATCAAATCTTTGTGTTATACAACAGGAACAATCGCAGACAGATTTAGGGATATAAGTTAAAGATTATGAAGAGATGAGATCTGTTTCCTCTTTAATATAATATTTATGGCATTACCAGTCTGAGTTACGCATGAATTGACATTAGGATGGAAAGATCACATGTAAAGGGAATCTCCAAGAACTACATCTGACAAGGATTTTTGCCAAGATGGATTGGTCAGCATAGCATTTAAAGCCCAGTTCAGACCAAAGACAATTGGAAACTACAGAAAGAGGCGACTGATCATGGATTTTTATTTTGTTGATTTTTAATTTTTTGCACTTTATCCTGTTAGTACCTTGACCAGTGAATCTTCCTGTTTTGGGATAAATAAAGTTTAATCTGATCTTATAACAATGATAGTTTGAGCAGGAACAACATACATACATCATAAACTGAAATACTGCAGTTTATGCTATATTAAAGTACATAGTATATTGTCATATTTTTTTTTATCCGTACCACCCAGCCCTGTCTGTAAATGCCACAATGATTCTTAAACTGACTAGTTTCCACCAGTGTGACCACATGTTGTATTACATTCCCTTAGTAGTACTTTGCTAATTGCTGACTTTTTGTTGTCAGGGTGGACTATAATTTGCAGCATCATAACGTGAATGAAGATAATTGTAGCGAGTTACTTATGATAGTCACATTTCTAGTATTAATGAAATGTTGAAAATGTCTATTATTGTAGTCCTGTTATTTAGAGCTGGTTTCATCTATAAGCAAAGGAAACACAATCAAGACAGCATTTCACCAGGGGAATGGATGATGAAAATAGTTCTTCTTGGCAAAAGGTGAAATATAGCCCTTAAATACTGAAGAACACTGTAAATACTGTATAATGCTGTTTTCTAAAAGCAGCCACTGGTAATCTAACAAGCTGAGTGTCAGAGGAAACCATCAGTCGAGCTGAGATGGACCAGTTCTCACCCTGCAACGCTGTAAAATGGCTTCATCTCATTGTGAATCTTTGGTCTGAACTTGGCTCAACAAGATGCTATTGTGAATTTTAACACTGAATGTTGATTGGCTACAAATCCACACAAAGCATTGTCATTTATTGTCTTTTTCATGTCGATCTGGCATTAACCTTATGAGAAAGGCAGTGTCCAAGTGTTGCTCTGCAGTCAGTCTGGTGTGGTGTTTCTTCAGGCATTGTGTGATGATTTATTTTGGTTGCCATGTTGATATTGCTTTCATTGTGTGATAACGAAGCACTGGCCTTGGCACTATAACACATCTGGCCCGACCTGTCATACTTTGTCCCTGTGGTTGTTTGTGTAGGGTTTAAATTTGGCCTCACAGGAGGTTTGACTGTGTCTATGGGTTTGTTCCATGTAATATTGGTATCTGTCCAACAGTCCAACAGTGTTAAGTGAATCTGAGTCTCTATCAAGGTAATGCCAGAGGTCCCAGACACTTCCTTCCTATGATCAAGTGCAGGACTGAAGAATTGACTTCATACTTATTAGACAGATGAGACCTTTTTCAGCAAAACAGTTATTATAAACCAGTCTTCCTCATTAAAAACAAGAAGCAGAACTTGCACTTAGTTAAAATCATGCACACAAAGTTTACATTTTAATTCAAGTTGAATAAGAAAGATTTGGAATTGAAGCATTTTTCACCACTGCTAAATAACAAAAAGTTGGTTAGTCAAATAAAACTGAATGTATTGTCCAGTTGTACCCTTAAGGTTCATAAAGTAAGGATGAATAAAACTAGGGGTGCTTAAATTTGTGTTAAAATTTGAGTTTCAGTCAGTTGTCCTGGTGCAGCAGAAGTGGATTGTGGTGTGGGGGTGGTCAGTGTGACGACTGACCAACTGACTGACCAACCAAGGCAGTGTCAGGACTGAAGAAGTGCATTTTGTAATTATTTTATCAAAGCGGTTATGTATTGAAACCTATACTCTACCAGGTTCATAACTGGTGAAAACTGATTTATGTGTGCAACCCAGAAAATGAGTTCCAAACATATTTAGAGCCGACCTGACTGTTATTTTCCTTTTTTTTTCACCATTTTTATAAATAAAAACTCCATAAAAGACAGGTGTGCATGGCTCATAGTACAGAGGTATAAACCAGTAAACCTTTTACACCTACGCAGAGTACAACTGTCTTTCCTTTGTCTCCAGAACGCCATAGTGTCCTTCAAAGAGCTGTGTGGCCTTTCAGCGGTGGCTAACCTGAAGCAGTGCCTCTTGGCTCTCTCTCCTCGCCTGACGGGACCCGACAACAGTCCCCTGCTGGTGTTCAACCTCATCGACCAGTACCCCAACCTGGAGCCCCAAGGCCTGCTCCCAGAGGTCCTGAAGAAGGTCGTCACCACCTACGACATGGTGAGACCAAGCAACAATCGTACATTCATCAATGACTAAACCAAAATGAACTCCTATCTTTAAAAGTGCTCTTAAGGGAAAAAGATTGATCCATCCAAACTAACTCTGACTGATGTTTAACTAAACACCTGTCATGTGCTGGACTTAATGGTGGCAATCAGTTTAGGTTAGATAATAGCACTGCAGCTCTGTTAAGTAATAAAATCATTGTTCACAAGTTATGCAACATGCCATTGAGGCTATTCCACACAAATCCATTACCTTTAACACAGCTTGTTCTCTAGTATTGATTCTCTGTCTATTATAAGCAAGGTGAGTTTCCACCAGATTTTCATAACAATAAAAGCCTCTGCACGGAATCTGCTGTGAGATAGAGCATCTACTGAACTGTTAGCGTGACTTTGATCCACAAGTTAAATTCTGGGCCTTTGATTTAATTTTGTCCTGTCCATCTGCACCGTGAGATTCCTGGAACATTAAATACATACAAAAATAGTCACTATTTGGCATTAGTGTCTGAACCCAGCTATTTCTGATGCCATAAATAAACAGTGTGCTTAGAGGAGGAACATAAATCTTTTGTTGAGCCTGATTAAAGCAGAGAAAATACTGTACACATGCACTGTACTGGCAATGTTATGTTAAATATTTCACTTTACATTGTTCCTTTTTGTATGTTAAGGTTAGCTAGAGAAGTTGTAATTGTATATTTATAACCATACTGAAAACTATAGATTGCTCATCATTGCTCTTTGTCTTCAGACTTTAAAGCATGCACTCATGTAAAAGACAGAAGTACTTCATGTAAAAGACTGAATGTACAAATGGCTAAAAACAAGGGAAAATTCTGACAGTTTTACACACAGAGAAGCTTAAAAACCATGTAAATTTCACAAGGAGAGACTTCAAACAAGCTGAAAATCATGCAGTTGTTTTTTTTTTTTTAGACAGAAGCTAAATACCTAGCAAATTTTACAGAGAAGATGACAAGGTTGAGGAGCACAGTGCTAAAATTTAGGTGACGGCTCACTTTTACCTTAAAAAGCTACACTTTACTTGTATGGCACCTAATGTACTGACAATCATAATGCACTTACAGTTATTACACAATCATTTTACGGGCAGTTACATTTTTTTCCCCTTTTATTTCTTATCTCTGTCTCTGGTCTAGCCTAGATATCACCATTTGCTGTATCTGTCATGTCACATTAAAAGGCCTCTGCAGACCTGTGTATTTAGGATTCCACTCCATAAAATAAAACTCTAAAGTGGTAAAAATTTAAACCCCTGTCATCCACTTGTAAAATGTTCTTGGATGAGTTCACACGAAGGAAAGTGAAACACATTACATCGTCCAAGAGTTGGAAACATTTCACATGTGATTTAACTTGTAAATGATGTGTATTTCCTATAGTGCTGTGAAGGAAATGGTAAAATAATTAAGTGCTATATAGACCCCAGCTATGTTATTTTTATGACACATTTAAGCACTTGGGAGTAAAGATGAACATGGGAAAAGCAAGATGATGGTGAAAACACTAGACACAGACAGATTAAGGTGACCCCTCTGCTCCGTTCAGACTTTGAATCGAGGGTTAGGTAATTGGCCCTGCTGGAGAGAGCGTCGCAGAAATCGAGTTGGAAAGAAGAGAGGAGAAAATGATGGGTGTTTGGGGAGCACAATTGAATAAATTAAGACCCAGGGCTTAAGAGGTGGGAAAGCTGTAGGCCTTGATCATCAGCAGAAGAGCAGAGGGGGGGTGTCGAGCTGACAAACACAAACCCAAATGAGGAAAGATCGATGTTAAGAGTAAATGTATGGACAGTACAATTAGACATTCACACACTGTCAGGATCCACCACAGGGACTAAACCAGCCTCTTGTTTCTTGATTTGCAAAAATAGAATCTAGGTCTCAATCCCTGCCCATTTGGGCATGGGGGAAAAAAAGGTGGAGCGGTTACAGCGTGATGCCAGCTTGTGCTGGAGGAAAATATGGCCCGACTTCTGTTTTTGTTGACAGATGAACAGATGAAAAACAGGCCAGTGTCTGTTGAGATAAGTTAAAAAGACTCAATCTCTGAAACGCTGAACCAGCAGGACTTCAAAGCCCGCATGTCCATCATTATTTCATTTGGCAATAACCCAATACTTTTGTATTCCTGGAATATATTCCACTGAAATATTAATGCTATGACTCATTCTTGCTGAAGAAAAATTACTAATATGTAATGACAGGTTTTACTGAGCTTTGAATTTATAAGAATT
Source organism: Sphaeramia orbicularis (assembly GCF_902148855.1). Classification (NCBI taxonomy): domain Eukaryota; kingdom Metazoa; phylum Chordata; class Actinopteri; order Kurtiformes; family Apogonidae; genus Sphaeramia; species Sphaeramia orbicularis. The sequence continues at coordinate 48,866,016 of NC_043972.1, forward strand.
CCACTAAAAATGTGAATAAACAATACTTTAGACCCTAAAATTTATAAACGCAAAGGTACAGAGATGAGCTTAAATCCATGAAATACTATATTTAAAATTTTTGTTAATTTGTGATATTAAGTGTGAATTGAATTTTTCACCCAAATTAACTATAAACTGTTAGCTACCAACTGCTCCGTAACTGTATATGTATGATAACTCCACTGTGGCCAATGTGCATCTCCATCACTACAGCAACAACCGATGCAATGACATACATTTTGATTTATATCAGTACGATTGAAAGATTTAATAGACATTTGATTTTTCAGGTTCTTCTCAAGATGACAGCAAATAATAAATGGAGTACAAAAGTGCAACTTTTACTTTACATTTTACTGTGACTCAGTCAGGATTTATGTATCAGGGATTTATGCTTTGACTTCTCAAAAACACTTGGCCCCTTCACAAATCAAAACGTCTTTGACAAAAGAATAGATTAAAAACAGACTTTGACCTCAGTGTGAACCAGTTTTTTTTTCCACTGTGTCACATTTTTCTAATTCAATTAAATTTTAGTGCGAGTCATGATACATGATGATGTCGAGACACTTCCGTGGCAGCCTAACGCTTTCCATACGCAAATGTCACACTTGAAATCTGGCAGCGATGGACATGAAAAACAGCCTTGAAACAGTTCTGCATGTAAATATCATATTAGTCACCACATTTTGAAATAATACAAAAAGACTTATATTCTTCATTATACATATACACTGTAGCAATATATATGTATTTCCAACAGCAGCCGACGGGGCAGAGTTTTCTGTGTGGAGTTTACGTGTTTTCTCCGTGTGTAGGTTCTCTCCAGGTACTCCAGCTTCCTCCCACCATCCAAAGACATGCACTGATAGGTTATTTGGTTAATTTGAATTGTCCATAGGTGTGAATGTGAGAGTGACTGGTTGTTTGTCTCTGTGTCGGCCCTGTGATGAACTGGTGGCACATCCAGGGTGTACCCCGCCTTTGCCCAATGGTAGCTGAGATAGGCTCCAGCACCCTTGCGACCCTCTCAAGGACAAAGCTGTTCAGAAAATGAATGAATAAACGTAGCAATACACATATAATAAACATCATGAGTCTGATGGAAAATGTTGGACACAGTGCATCTTAATATAATGTGTCTGATGAACACTTTTTCCATGATGGTACTTGTCTTTATATGCTGACTCCATCTGGATGTCCACAAAAATTTTAAATGTAAACTTCTGTAAAAATGCCCTGTTTCTTTATGTACATTCATGTTGTGCAACCACAACATTAACTGTTCATCCTCTCCCTCAGTGGAGACTGATAGTGTTGCTAACCATAGATACAAGTAAGCTATTTGTTGTATATGTATTATTAGACTATATTTAAAGTTATCTGTCTTTTTGGATGTTTTGCTGTTCCATGTTTATGGTGCTGCTTACATTAATACTTAAGCAGATGTCAGTCATAACATGATCTGCCACATGACCAGTCATGACAAATGGTCTGAACAGCAGAGTGAGCGCTTCTGGGACAGGGTTTGGAATGGAAACATAGTAATCTTTGTTTTTTTCACGCTTTAACACAAGTCAAAAACAGAATAATCTTGTTTTATATCATTTTAAAAGGAGTGACCTTTGGGCTCCTTGGTAAATTGTAATAATAATAATAAAAGTAAGTGCACTTCTTAAGTAAGGGCACTGACCACCCATTTAACCTTCCAGTGCAGTTTTAAATACAACAGAGATGCTGCATGAACCACCAAGACAGTAATTTTTTCACCCATCAGGGAAGTAATCACAGCATGTGTGACAGCTCTAAGTGTTGCATGTGCAGCTGCGGAGTGGCACAAACAGCCATGATCACTTAGTCGCGAGAGCTCGTAGCATAACAATGATTCAGTACATGGGTTTGGAAGCGGATCTGCTCCCCCGGGAAGAAATAAGGATGAACTTTGAATGTACTCGCAAAAAACATTTTTTTATTTTTATTTTTAGGCTCACTTTCATTAATGCCCTTCACAAAAAGGAGCCAAATGGTAAAACCCTGGAGCAAAATGTATCCTCATGTCAACGGTGAATAACAATCACAAAAACACACAATCCCTGAATAGAGAATTACCTCCAGATCAGTAGAGACAGAGGTCTTCATGGAGAACATTTGTATAACTAGTGAAATGAAATGGACCCTGTTTTAGTTTGTAGACATTTCAGGTTATTGTTCCATGGAGCAGAGGTCATGTTCATTCATGTTAGAAAAGGCCAACATGGAAATGGAATGGACGTAAATATTTCTATTATTTCTATCTTTAAACCATGAATAAGTGTTCAGTTTGACTTAATTGTGAACATATATTGATGTTGAAAGCAATGTGGTCATTACAGGCTAATTGTTTTTAATATTCCCAGTCTATATTCTCTATATTTGGGAAATGTTTCCCTGCTTTGCAACAGTTTTTTTCATGTTCTGACCTTAAAGAATATGTTTAAACCATATTAACCAAAACTCCACTTGAAAGAAATAGCGTTTTGACATTTATTGATATCAATTCATGAAAATCAGACTAGTTCCTTATTTTGTCGAAGTGCTCAAAACAGTCAAATTATCAAGGATCATAAGACACCATTACAGAAATCATAACTATAAAAATTTCATAACTAACTGTGGTTGAAAAAATGAAGCCCATCTTCACTCTCCAACTGCAGCAGCTGCTGTAGACGTATCTCTGCACTGGTGTATTAACTGTAGGTTGATAAGCAGGTGGTTTGCAGCACTCATCTCTCTTTTCTTTAAAACCTCCAACAAAATTTCCGTTTACTGTTTTTATACTGCCTGGGTTCCTGTGGGGTCTTCAAAAGTCTTAAAAGTCTTGAATTTACAAATCTGCATTTAATACCTTTTAAAAGGTCTTTAAAAGGTATTAAATTTGATATGGTATGTCTTAAGTTATGTTGCTATAAATGTGTTGGCTGTGTTGTGTTTAAATGTGTCTGGGAAATGTCCAAAGTTCAAAGAAAGTAACTTCTACTCAGTTCCACCTGACAATTTATATTGAAATTAGGAACCAATTATCGCTAACTTTGTAGCCCCCCGTGAGAAATGACTCGAAACGATGGGAATCAAGGCGTTGGAGTACCTAAAAAGATTTTCCTAATTTCTAGGAATCACAAATTTTTGCCATGAAATATGCTGTGAAATGGGCATGAAAATCTGTTCGAAGTGGTCTTAAAAGTTCTTAAAAAGTCTTCAATTTAACTTCTAGGAACCCTGCACTGCACACAAGAGATGACGAGATATTCTGCAAATATCCGATTGAAATACCTTTGTTGTGTGTCCCTGATTTTGCAGGATCCACAATTTCTTTGGGAAAGGAAAAATAAAAACATTTATTCATCATTCAGTTCTAATTTTCTCCAGTTCTGTGATTATTATCTCCTTTAAAGCAGTGTGTTTCCTTGAACCAGTTGAAAGTACGTACTGAAAATTTTAAATAACTTCTCAGCAGATTAAATTAGAAGAGGTACAGCCCAAAGTCATTATACACAAGAGTTTGGGATAAATCTTTGTTCTTAGTTGTTTTGTGACATCTCTACCCTCCCGTCCTGTGGCCGATTACAGAGCTGCCATGTTTCAGATATTGATCTCAGGACCACTGTGTTGTTCATAGCTCTTTTTTTTTCTTTAAACAGAGAGGCATTGTTGTTCTGAGCTTAAATAAACAGCGTGTTTTTCTCTTCATTCATTTCCTTTGGGCAGCTGAGTATTTCAGTGTGGCCTCTGGTGACCTGACCTCATGCTGAAAGTGCACAAGTGGGTGTAAAAGTCAATTAGTCAGCCGTTGCATACATGACAATGAAGCCTCTTTCACACATGCACTGCTACCTGAAATTCTCTGGACATCCGCCAAAATAGCTGCAAGTGAGAATGTTAATGTCCAAATCCCAGACAGATCAGATATTAAACGGACTTTACTCAGTCAGCTGCCTACAGTCGTACAGAGTCTGTCCACTGTCTCATACATGAACAGAGCAGCTCATTGTCTAGAGACTTCACAACTATTGTATCGCCTACAGCATTTTTAAGTCATGTCTGACTAAGCTTTACACTGGAAACACCAGAGGTTTTGTAAATTCTGGGCTGGTACTTAAAGTAAGAATGTAGCATTTAGCCAATAGCATCAGCTGATATACTGATTTAGGAGGCTTTAATTGCAGAAATGGAATATAATACTCACAGTTACATGTTGCTGTTTTCAGAAATCCTTGATATGAGACCATTAACAATATCAGCCAATAACAACATCCATGCTGCCACAACATGCTGAAAATGGCTTGCATCGTCCTGTGTTGTTTTTTCGCAGGAACTCAGTCATCTAAATAACACAGCTCACTTCCCATTCCACCAAAATAGCTTCTCAAACTATTTTGCAAAAGCGCTTTCTCTGCATCCTGCCTTTAGCGGTATATGAGTGATTGGTACAAACAAATCCAACTAGCCAAACAACCCAGAGAGTTTCTACCCACTACAGAGTGATAGTGGATGGAGTCAGACCTACCTCCAGCACTGGCACAGCACTAACGAAGTGTGGAATTAGGTCTGAGTATGTGAGATTATGTCCTCGTCCATGTAGCAGCATTATGCCCTGGCTCAGAACAAAATCTGTTTCCACTTTACAGCAGCACTACAGCTATGCTTCCACTCTTTCTCACCAATAGTGTTGATAGTCTAAATATATCTTATATTGATTTTGAGGCTAAAACACCATATTACAGATAAGTTCTCCTCAGCTCTGCAACCTTTACCTTAACCAGTTAGAGCAGTAAGACCAGTTAAGGGAGAAGGCCTCCAACACATAACTTTTTCTTGTGTTTCATGTAAACATTTAGCCCATTTTCATGACCATATTAATCCTATAGTTGTTAGTAATCAGGTAATTGTAATAATCAGATCTAACACATTTACATACGCTTCAGAAATATACTAATCAAAAGACATTTCAGTCCATTATTGGATTTCTTTCGGAATATGTATGTAGCCTATGTACTGATGGTAGAATCCAACTTCCTGTTATTGAGCCTGTTTACATGACCATAAAAGTTTGATAACTGGGAATAATCAGGTAATTGTAATAATCAGATCTAAGACATTTACATGCACTAAGGAAATGTGATAATCGAAAAACCATGGTTTAGATGCTCCAGTCGATAACCAGATTTCTTTCGGAGTACATACGTACGTAGTGATAGTAAACTTAAACTTCCCGTTATTGTCGTCTGCTCACATTTTACTGCGTAACTTCCATTTTGTACGATTTTAATTTTGTTTACACATGTCCAGACATGAAAGAACTAAATAGATCAGATTAACCTGTTTACATCATGCATGAAAACATTGGAGTATTGGGGAGAAATCCAGGTGTGTTAATCTGGTTTCTCATAATCAGATTATTGCTGTTATCTGATAAAACAGATCAGATTATACTGTTTTCATGATCACTTGAATAATCTGATTAGTACAGTAGTGTGCTTGTAAATGGGCTCAATGTCTAGACTTGATCCTCTGGACATTGTCTATGGAAAAGCAGTTCTGTGGTACCAGTTGGGTGCTGATTAAAATCTATTTATAATTGTCTTTGCTATATTTGAGGCATATAGAATAGTGAGGCTGACTTGGGTGTGTGGGTATCACGTCGTCTGGCATCTTTCAGATAGAAGCGTTCATGAAGGTAACTGGAAAGAGAAGCAGATGTCCTCTTTGGCTGCCTGTTCACACAGAGGGTATTTACGGTGGTCGGTGACAGCCGACATGTGTGTAATTAACCTCCTGAAATGCCACTGTGCTCTGTCCTTGTGTAAAGAAACCAGAGGTTTGTTGGGGAGGTGTGGGCAGGCTGAGATGTTGGCATTTAATATGTAAATGGATTTCCCAAAGCCTCTGAGTCTGTCTTCACAGCCACCGTGAGAGCTGTGAGTCTGCAGGTCAGCAGAGTTTGTGTACTCAATTAAGGCTGAGCAGAACACAGGCCAAGCTAAACTTAGCATGCTTCACAGCTGTAATTCCACTGATGACACAGAAGTGGTGTGCTTTAAAACCAGGATACGTTTGTTTATGTTTCTCCTCCTGTCTTAAGCAAATGATCTCAATCAGCTGATGTTCGTCTTAACGTGACAAACACGAACACAGTGTTGACATTTAGAGGACCTTGTCTGTCTTTTACCAAAACACTGTTACTGTTTAAAGAAAGAAAGGCTGAAGTTGAGTGGAACACCCTAATTGCCCATGTCTCCTTCTCTCTAATTTTGGTTCTCTAAAAGTGCAATTCAGCGACCTCGCCCACCAGTGGCCCCCCCTTAATAACAGCTTGTTCGCCTGAGCCCTCCCCGGATAGAGACACCCGAGCAGCAGATGGATTGTGGGATGCCAATTGTGCTGAGGCTGAAAATAAAAGCCAATATGAACATTGTGTCTGTCTGCTTCCAGGTGATCCAGACCAGCAAGACTCTGTTAGAGACCTCTGAGGGGGTGTACGAGAGGATCCTCCAAACCCAGAAAGCAGGTAACACAACACCCCATTAAAGCTCGTGTTAGCAGCCCTGCAGTGTTCTTTTACCCATTTGCATTTTGCCACATGAGCATGAAAAGCGGATGGATTATACTTGGCTTACTGCAGAACAGCTGACTCACAGTACAGGCCATCATGTTCATCCAGTCACTGTTCGTGGATTGACTGACAGCAGTAACAGCCTGTGTGCTTGTTCTTATTGGTCTAATTACAAGGTTTACACTGAGGTTCAGTGAAAAGAGTGGGCGGGGTCACCACCTAAGGCTGAAACTAGACAAACATGAACACTACCAGATGGTGGGCTGTCTATGGTTTTGCACCACTACACTTCCTGTAACAATTAGACCTCCTACTAGTGTGTATTTACAGGCCTCGTATCCAGCCATGTCCTCCAGCCTCTGGTAATGGGCTCACCTGATACTTATGACTGATCGTTCTCTATCTGTGAAGGAGGAATGTCACTATTTTACTTAAATCCATTATGATTAAATAATTGTTACTCTGTTTTATTGTTCATTGTCTGTCATGTATGTGTTTTATATATTTTTGACTTTGT